>NC_056741.1:873060424-873360424 GCF_019279795.1 Protopterus annectens | reverse complement strand
CATCCAAAAAGAAAAAAAAAAACAGTGGCATTAGGTATTAGAGCTGTGACCTGTTCAACTGTGAGCATTAGATGATATGGTCTTTTCAGTGCTTTATTCAAATCTCTTGGGTCAATGCATACTCTGATTTTGTCTGAGCCTTTGTAGTGAGCTGCTACCATAGATGATACCTATTCAGTTGGTTCTGTAACAAGACAGATTACACCATGCTGCATCATTTTATCCAACTGACCCTTAACTTTGTCTTGCATAGCTATCTGAACTCTTCTTGCTGGTCCGACTATTAGAGTGACCTCTAGGTCTGACTTCATGGAATACTCTGCTGGATGTTTGCCCAATCTATCATTGTAAACATCAGCATATTCTGAGAAAATAACTTCTGAAAAATTAGAACTAGGAGATGCACTTATGTGATGAACTTCTTTGGTAAAAGAAAGCAGATTCATTCTCAAACTGTCTTTGATACCCAACAAAGACTGTACTGGTCTTCTGACTACATAGAATAACAAGTTGTAACAGTGCTTGGCCTAATAACATGAATGCATCATTGAGTCTTCAGTTTGAATCTCTCCATCTCCATAAGCAACAAGTTTCGCACTACTGGCCTCATTGAGTTGCTCGTTAGTTCTCACTTTAGCAAATGTGCCTGCTGATATAACATTACACTTTGAACCAGTGTCTGCTTTAAGCTCTGTGGATTTACCATTGATCCGAACTGTACAGAAAAAAAAAGTCTTTCGGTCTTTCCCGGTTAGGGGTCGCCACAGCAAAACTCCGGTCCACTCATGATTGGCAGTGGATTTTTACAGTGCTGAGTTGCCAGCCCGATGCCCAACCTTCAATGAAGGCATGCCCATTCACACTCACACCTACTTGCATGTCTTTAACGTCACTCGACCATGGGGAGAACATGCAGACTCCACACACAAGGCGCTCCAGCCGAGAATCCACACTTCATTTTTTGTCAATAAATTCACTGCATCAACTCTTTCACCAATTACTGACACATCGTCCATACAGAAAGCGGATTGCTGCATCTCTACTTGATCAACCTGCTTTTTTTGTGTGATCTTTCTTTACTACTGCATGAGGTTTACCTAATTTGCAAACTTTTTGGAAATGGTTCCACTTTTTTACACTTGTGACGTTGCTGATCAAATGCTAAGCATTTTTCTCTTTTAGACTCACGATTTGCACCACAGTTGCGACAGTTAACAATAAAGCTGGGCTTGTGTTTTCCTGATTCATGCTTGTACTGTACTGAGCATGCGCCTTTAACTAAACTGTTCTTAAAACTTGTTGGAAGACTATGTGGTTTCCTTAGTGAGCCAGCAGGGATTGTGGCTGCCATATGCTTAGGCCTATTTCTGTTTGCCACGTGTTGTGTGCTGTCTACATTTGCTCCGGAGCCTGCTGAAACCAAGCTCTTGTCACTTGCAACCATACTTGTGTGTTTTTCTGTCAAGTCATGGATTTGGTAAATCTCTATGGCTTTACTCAGTGTTAAATCACTAACACGAAGCAAGATCTTTCTCACAGCAGCACTGTTAATACCACACACAACCCTGTCTTTTATCAACTCATCTTTTAAGTCACCACACCAACTCGTTTTAGCCTTCTTTCTCAGATGAGTTATATAAGCTGCAAAAGTTTTCCCTGGTTTCTGATCTCTCATGTAAAACCAATCCCTCTCTAGTATAATATTTGTCTGGGGATTACACATTTCTTTGTGCTTGCCCTTCAAACACACGGGGTCTTCCCTTGACTCACCCTGTACAGCAGTATGACAGTTTTCACCGTCTCCTTCATGTACTGCTGGTGCATACACAAACAAATGCTCTCTTTCTATGACGGCTAGCAAATTGAATGCCTTGGTGCATGCATCTTTATCTGAATAAGATGCTTGTATAAAAATATCATACTGTTGCTCAAATATTCTCCAATTCTTTGCAGTATTCTGTGAAATACAACTGGTAAGGGCTTTCGAAGTCCATTTGCCATATTAACACATGCCAGTGAAGGGTTTTGTAAATAAGCATGAACAAATACATATATGCCAGAAACTTATGCCAGTACTTGTAACTTGGCTCAAAAGCACAATGAGCCTCTGTATAACTGAACTTTCCACAATAAGTTTCTCTCTGGCATTGTAATATTCTTGAAATTTCTGTATTGCATGAAATCACCTCTTATCAGTATAAGAAACACATCAAATAACTGCAAGATGCAAGTGTCTGTGTAAATGGACTCTGCGAAATAAGTTTCTAGGGCAGCGTAATATTTTTGAACTTATTGTATCGCTGAAGTCATTTATCATCATTTTAAGAAGCACTTCAAATAACTGTACAATGCGAATGAACTGGGCAGGAGAAGCTCAGAGTCAGTAACATTTCAAAGTAATGGCACTTTGCGAATAAACTGTACACAACACACTGAAACGTCTGCAAAATGGCGGTACCTTTCTAGGGAATTCTGTATAGTGCAAGAAACACTCTGTAATGGCGGCACTTTGCGAATAGACACACCCAGCACAAGAAACTTTAAGAAAAGGCTACACTTTGACTGCACTTTATGAAGTAGTTGCACTTTGCACACAAATAACTCTTCAAAGTACACACTGTAAGTACTTTTACACACTTTGAGATACTTTGAATAACTTTAGTTTTGCCTTTGACACACTATGAAGTCATAGTTATGCCAAAACACAGCACTTTGCCAAAAAACATGCAGTTGTCTTGGTTTATTTATGCTTAATGTGCCCCTTTTTGCCCTTATGTTCATTTTTCTCGTTTAATCTCTTATCTGAAGTCGTTAACTTCATTTGATCAGCAACCTGTGGTTTACGGATCCGATACGGATCCGAGCCGGCAGCATACCAATCTAAAGATCCGAGCTCCAAGCTCCACCTCCTTACCCATACTACCCTGCAACCTCCTTCCAATCCTCAGATCTCGTTTGCCGTGGCTTTGCCAAGCACGCAATTACTCGAGCTCCAGGCAATTTTAGTATTTTACAGTTTTATATATAAAACTTTGGGTACTTAGTTGCTTGTGTGTGTGTGTGTGTGTGTGTGTGTGTGTGTGTGTGTGTAGTATTTTTCTCTTTGGATAGATATTCGTTTTTCTTATTACTTTACTCTAGATCCTTCTTATCCTTCGTATCTCTATCACCAGTAGGCCCCTTTTCCTTCAGGTGTGTGTGTGAGTGTGGGTATGGCTGATAGCCAAAAGCTTACCTTTTTTAAGTGCACTGAGTGTGGCCATAAGCCCCTCCCACCAAGGTTCTCCCTTCCCCATCGAGGACTTCCAAGCCTTCCTCCCCATGGCTCCATTCTCCACACTTCTCTCTGGATCCGGAGGAGGAGGCCCGACCATCTACGAGGTCGTCACGTCAGACCTCCCAACTGGCTTCGGTGGCCTCGTCCAGATCTACTAGAAGCCTCTTGGAGGCAGATATGGACGGGATGATGCGTCACTTTTTGCAGACTCAGCTGCAGATGGAAGTGTTGCTGCCTCCCCCCGCTCCGGGGGTGAGTTCAGCTTCACTGTTTGCCCCGATAGCTCCTTCTCTGATCCACTACCGTGTTTCGGAGTCTTCGGATCCAAGGAGCCTCGGAGTCGGGGAGTCAACGCCGATGGTTATAGCTGCCTCGACGCCTGCCAGGCCCTCGAGCCTATCGGATCCCTTTTCGGATCCGAGCTCTTGGAGCCGAGAGCTGGGCATCAGATCCGAGGAGACAAGTGTTTCTTCAGCTCCGTTGTGGTCGGAGTACACCGTCCACTCTGATCCGAGCGCTTCAGTTCCGACTCCGATCCCTTTGTTGGATCCGAGGGTGCCGGCCACCTGTCTTAGAGCGGCCGGTTCCCCTTCGGCATTCGATGTTGTGGAGAGGTTTCTCTCTAGAGCATCGGGACCCCTCGCTCTGTCCTCAGGATCCACCCCCCGCTCCCTCGCAGCTCGGTTTGTCCTCCATCTTCCAGTCCCAGGGACAGCCTGTGTCATTGACGCCCCAGCCAGTTCCCCTGGAGGAACACAAATCCGTTGGTGAGCCCCCCTCGGACAGTCCCCCAGAGGAGATTCCTCACAAACACCTGTGCAAAAGGAGGCACTTGGACTCCCTTGAGTCCCTTACTGAGGATACCGATTTGGAGGAAGGGGGAAGGTTCCCCCAAGTCACCCCCCGATGACGTCTCCTTTGGAGACATTATAGAAATGCTCTGCCAAGGGGGAGGGGTCCGCCAAAAAGCCTTCCTCGGACGAGTCGGTACTCCTGGAGGCATTCAACATAGGTCCATCTACCTCTTGGGTGTCCCCCCCAGCCGACCCTCTGGTCGACCTGAATTACCACCAGAGCGTGGAATGAACCAGACACTGTAGAGCCTATCCCCAGGAGGCCCAACAAGATTTTGAGCCCCCCTACAGACAAAGCTTCATGGCGCAAGGGTTCCCCTGTAGATGCCATGGTGGTGGTGGCGGCCACCAAAAAGAAACTAGCTCAGGACAGTTCCTCAGTCCATCCCCCCTGACAAGGAGTCCCGGGCAACAGACTGTATTGGAAAGCGGATGGTTGCTTCAACTACCTTCTCTATTAGGGCGCTGAATTACTTGGCCCATGTTATCAGACTGCAGCGGGACCTGGTTAAAGAGTATGCTGAGTCGCCCTCAGAGTCCATGTCGGCCGAGGATAAACGGACTTTCTAGGCGTGCATGGCCATTCTCAAATCAGTGTCAAATACATCTATGCGGCTACTCTCCCACACCACAGAAGCAGCCGCTTGAGCTAGTGGGTCCGGTATCACCTTAAGGCATCATGCCTGACTTCAGCTTTGCGATTTCTCAGAAGCTTTCAATGCGTCCTTCACGAATGCACCCTTTGACGGGTCTACCCTGTTCGGGAAGACCGCCCACGAGACACTGGTCCAGAGCGAGAAAGACGGGAAAACACTGTCAGCCGTTGGAATCTGCTTCTCTACCCCTCAAAGGTCCTTCTCCAGGAACCAGCAAGGGCAGAAGATGTGGTTCTGGAAATCTCAGCAGGCCCGGAACGCTCAAGACTCCTTCTCCCCCAGAGACAGAGGGGGACAAGGTGGATACCGGCCCAGAGCAGAGGGGGTCCGAAGAACTTCGGGTCACGGAAACCCTTTTCCGACCAACCCGCTCAGCAGCCCTGAGGGGTTGCCCGACTGCTCCTCTCTGGAGGCAGTCGGGGGACATTTCTCGAGGCACTTGGCTCAATGGGAGTCCATCACGACAGATCGCTGGGTGTTTCAGATAATATCCAGAGGCTATTCAGTCCCCTTCATAAACAAGCCCCCTTACTTAAGGCACCTCCCAGGTGTTCCACCCACTCAAAGGGAGGCCGCGGCTTTGGAAATAGAAAAGCTGTTAGAAAAAAGAGCCATCCAGCATGTGCCCCCAGACCAGTCCGGATCAGGCATCTACTCCAGGTTCTTTCTGGTGCCAAAAAAGACGGGGGACTTAAGGCCGATTCTCGACCTGTCAACACTGTACCTTTTCGTTGCCAAGGAGAAATTCCGGATGGTCTTGCTCCAATCCATCCTGCCCCTCTTGCAGGAGGAGGACTGGATGTGCTCCATAGACCTCAAGGATGCGTACTACCATATTCTCATGGACAGACGGTTCAGGAGGTGTCTCCGCTTTCGACTAGGGGCCAGTCATTACCAGTTTAGGGTCCTACCCTTCAGTCTCACCACAGCCCCCCAGGGTGTTCACCAAGGTCATGGCAGTTGTAGCGGCCCACCTGAGGCTCCAGGGCATACAGGTCTTCCCGTACCTAGACGACTGGCTCCTCACCAGGCATCTACTCTCTCTAGCCAGGGACTTCTTCCTCCATTTATCATCCCAGTTGGGGATCACAATAAATGTCAAGAAGTCGTTCCTCCAACCTGTTCAGGTTATAGACTTTATAGGGGCCAGGATAGATTCCCTTCAGGTCAAGGCTTTCCTAACATCAGACAGACTTCACAGCATGACTCTACATGTACTAGCTCTTCTTCATTCTCCTGCTTCCCCAGCAGAGTTAGTCCTGAGAGCTTTGGGGTCCATGGCGGCAGTGATCAATTTGATCGCTTACGCTCGCCTGCACATGAGGGTTTTACAGTGGACTTTGCAAGTCCAGTGGTCCATTCTACATCATCCGCTAAACTTGCCGATTCCCCTCAGCAGGGTTTGCAGGAACTCCCTCGTGGTGGCTCCAATCCCAAGCCCTTCGGGAAGGACGACTTTTTGTTATGCCCCTACCCCAGGCCACAGTGACCACGAACGCCTCTCGCCTAGGGTGGGGGGGCATTGTGCGGGCAGGACTGTCAAGGGCGCGTGGGCTCAGACAGAGACAGTTCTGCATATAAATGTACTGGAGATGAGGGCGGTCCTTTTAGTGTTGCAGGCCCTTCATGCCTTCCTTCCTCTGGGGACTATTGCGATCCAGTCAGACAATATGTCAGTGGTCTGGTATGTTAACAAACAGGGGAGAACCAGGTCTTACCCTCTTGCCGAGAGGCCATGAGAGTTTGGGAATGGACGATCTCCACCAACCGCTTCCTGTTAGCGATGCACATTCCAGGTCGCTCTAACATTCTGGCGGACAAATTGAGCAGAACTATTCTCTCTCCTTAAGTGCGGTCTCTGAACTCTTCTGTAGCAGAACAGATCTTCCTCAATTGGGGTCAGCCTTGCTGCGATCTCTCCGCATCACCTTCCAACGTGAAGTGCAGCGAGTTTTTCGCTCTAATTCCTCCTTTTGGGGAAGCCCCCAGAGACGCTCTAGTCCATGCTTGGCCGCTCGGTCTTCTTTATGTGTATCCACCACTTCCACTGATGACAATTTTTTTGCATAAAGCTCGTCGGTTGGGGAGAAAGATTATCCTCATAGCCCCATTCTGGCCTCGTCAAGTCTGGTTCCCCTGCCTACGGTCTTGTCTCATAGCTCCTCTCTGGATCTTGGATCCCATTCTGGATCTGATCTCTCACCCCTCGGGAATGACCCCTCTGAATTTGGATGAGCTCAAGCTCTCAGCTTGGCTGATCCAGTTCCCTTAATTGCCAGGACTCCCGGTATCTCTTCCCTAGTCAAGTCCGTTCTGCTGGCGGCACATAAACCCTCTACCAGGAAGATTTACAATAGTAAATGGAAAAGTTTTTCCATTTGGGCTTCACATAAGAACTTGGATCCTTTTACTGCTCCTATTCCAGCGGTTCTAGAATTCTTGTCTCATATTTTTCAGCAAGGGGCCAGTTCATCTACTGTAAAGGTTCAGCTGGCTGTTATTTCCCATTTTCATATTGGGGACAACTTTGATTCTCTTGCTGCTACCAGAATTTGTAAGGCCTTTCTAAAAGGTACCTTTCTTTTGAGACCTCCTATCAGAAATTCATCCCCACCGTGGGACCTGATCTTAGTTCTTCAGGCGTTAGTATCACCTCCATTTGAACCTGCAGCTTCCACTGATCTGAAGTTCTTGTCATGGAAGACGGCTTTTTTGGTAGCCATTACATCAGCCAGGAGAGTGTCGGAGCTTCAGGCTCTTTCTATCAAACCTCCATACCTTGTATTTGACAAGGACAGGGTATCTCTCAGGACTAATCCCTCCTTTCTTCCCAAAGTTGCTTCTGAGATGAACATTAATCAATCCATTAATTTACTAGTTTTTTTCCCCAATTACCAGAACAAGGGGGAGTATAAACTTCATTTACTGGATGTTCACAGACAGTTATGTTTTTATTTACACAGGGAGGCTGTCTTTCGTAAATCTGACCAACTTTTCGTCTCCTTTGCAAAACCCTTTCTAGGGAAACCAATTTCTAAAGTAACTCTCGCCAGATGGATTTCGAGTTGTAGTCTCTTAGCATATAGAGAATCTGGCTTGCCAGAACCAATGGGAGTTCATGCTCATTCTACGCGTTCTGAGGCAACGTCTGCTGCATTCTGGTCTAGAGTTTCCCTGGATGACATTTGTTCAGCGGCTACCTGGATGTCCGCTCACACCTTTATTTCTCATTATAAGCTAGATTTGGTGTTTAGAGGAAGAGCTGCTTTTGGATCTGCAGTGCTCCGGAATATTCTTCCTTGAGGACCTCTCAAGATTTCGGGTAGCTGGGGACTCTGTCCCACAGGTTAATGATCAAATGAAGTTAACTACTTCAGATAAAGAAGTTATGTACTCACCATAACATTCCATCTGAGTAGGTAACTTCATTTGTCAGTAACTGTCCCTCCCTCCTTCCCCTTAACCTGAATAGTTATTTAGCTGAACTCGAGGTTTGGATGCTCGAGTTTTGTTCGTCTCTGAGTCAGGTTTTCTCAGGTTGTTAGTTTGTTTTGTTTTTTGTGCAGGTGGCAAACGCGATCTGAGGATTGGAAGGAGGTTGCAGGGTAGTATGGGTTAGGGGGTGGAGCTTGGAGCTTGGATCTTTAGCTTGGTATGCTGCCGGCTTGGATCCGTAACCCACAGGTTGCTGACAAATGAAGTTACCTACTCAGATGGAACGTTATGGTGAGTACATAACTTCTTTTTCATGCCCATTGTATTCTTCTTGTGCTCGTTTGACTGTAAACATGCCCATTTTGCCTTTAAACATACTTGTTTTGCCTTTAAACACACTCGTTTTACTTTTCTATTAATCATTTCATCAAATTGGGAGGGTGGCCTAATGGTTAAGGTGTTTGCCTTACAAACACAAAGTGCAAGGTTTGAGTCTCACAAGGGATAAATTGGCAAGGCTTAAAATGGCTCGCAAGGGCTGTTAGCTTAGTACTAATCTATGAACCTATGAAATACTTTGCTTTAAGCATTTCCCTTAGTTAATAAGCCTTTGTGCCTCCCGCTTGTTTAGTAATGCGTTTTGTGCCCTTGTACTGCCCTGCTTTGTTCTATTTATGAAACAAGCAGTTTGTGAGTATTCTCATTACCTTTGCTTCTTTTCTGGCCCTTTTTCATGCTCGTTTCTCTTAGTTTACCTTCACTGTCATCTCTGCACCTCATGGCTCTGAATCTTATTTTCTGCGATCCCAGATGTTCTTAGTGTTTCACTGTTGCAGTCATTACATTTGGGTATCTGCTTGCAGGTAGCCCTCAGTCGGCCTGATGGGTCCTGCGTCGGTTGCTGTCTCTTCTTCTATGATGTCAGGTCGTCAGGGGTATAAAACATGCAGCCGATGCCATTACCTCAGTCATTCTTGCCGTGTGGTGCCCGAAGCAGAAGCAGTTCGCAAGTGCCGGTCAGCAGACTCCTGAAATTTTCGTTTTCGAGTTTCAGAACCGAAGTCTTCAACTAAAGCTAAGTACCCCATTGGGGAAACTTTTTCTTGCTCTTTACCGATGTTAGTAAAAGTTAATAATTGCATTACTTTTGGAAAGCAAATACCTCTTAAAGATTTTCATTCGTACTGTATTCCTTGCCTAGGCCCTGACCACAAAGTATTTTGCTGTTGGTTTTGTGCTTTATTTAATCAGCGCACTATCCTTCGTTGATATATTTTGCCTCTAAATATTTCGGTTCTCTGTTTAATTATCCAGAAGTGTCGGTTAGCTATCCAACTACATGGATTCCGAAAAAACAGAAAGATAAAGACAGAGACAGGCCACTGAGGTCCAAAACTGCCGATGGCGCTTCTCCTTAACTAGTCGCCAGTTCGCCGGTAGTGAGACGCTTTCACAGCCCCTGATACCCGCTACTTCTGATTCGCAGGCCTCTACTGAGACCCATTTGGAGTCCGGTATGCCGCGAGATGCTTCAACTATGGAACCCGCGGATGTCTCTACCTTGGATGGGTCCGGAGCCTCGTACAGGCACTGGCTTCTGCAGGTCAGGCCTACGGACTTGCATATTAAACTGACACCTCCTTCTTCAGGTCAGGCCTACGGACTTGCATATTAAACTGACACCTCCTTCTTCACTTAGGCCTAAATCTCGAACCATGCCTAAAAAAAGACGCTCAGGCCACATGCTCGGGCCTCTATGCCTAAAAAACAAATGATAAAAACCACATTGCAATGTCCATTGAATGGCTGAAGATTTAATAACTCTAATCAGAGGTAGCCAGCCCCCCCTTTTTACAAGGCCTAGGACTGAAGTTGTTTATGAATCTTCTGACCAGGATTCTGTTTTTTTTCTGATTCTTCTGATGATCTGGATTTGCCCTCATCTACTTATGAGGATTCTGATGCAGAGGACTCCATTCCCTTTGCTTCCCCTCCAGAGGATTTTTCTTTTGGGGAAACCTTGCATACTCTAAGGAAGCAGTTCCACTGGAAAAGCCAGGATTTTTCTGATTCAAAAAAGAGGCTTAGGGATTTCTTATCCTACCTCAACATAGGCCTTTAGCTGTTTCTCCTGTATTAGACATTGTTCATGATGTTTTTTCGGAATCTAGTTTGGCCCCTGATTCCTTGCCTGCTGCTCCCAGAAAACCTGACAGATACTACAGGGTCCCTGAGTCACACAAGTTCCTTTTTAAAAATCCTATTGCAGATCCAGAGACTATTTCACAGGGGCCCAAGGGCATTAAGGCTTCTACTGCTAAAAATCCTACCCTTTCTGATAGAGACTCCAAGGCGCTGGATAGATGGGTATAACCTTGGCCATTAGGGTTTTAAACTGCCAGTTTCATATATTAAAGTATCAGCAACATGTTATTGGATTGCTTAAACAGAAAATTATGTTGATTCCTGACTGTGTGGAAAATAAAGAATTACAGGATTTAATGCATTCTGCTGAACAAGTTGGAAAACATACTTTGCAATGTGGTTTTGATTCATTAGAGGCCTCTTGCGGGGCTGCTGTTACTGGGTCTGTGCTCAGAAAGCATGCTTGGCTAAAGGAGCAATCCTTGCCTGATCATGTTAAAGCTAATTTGTTGGATGCTCCCTTAAATCAGGACCGGCTGTTTGGCAACAAGGCTGAGGAAGTTCTTAAAAAGATGTAAGATAAAGCTAAATCTATGCAAACTGTTAAAGATTTCTTACAAGATGTTCATCATGTTTCACTGTTGCAGTCATTACTGTTGGGTTATCCTGCTGGCAGGCTACCTGCAGTCAGCCTGAATTCCAACGTCAGTTGCTGTCGCCTCTTCCTGACCTCAGTGCGCCAGGGGTATAAAAGATGCAGCCGATGCCATTTTCTTCTGTCTTTCTTGCCGCGTGGTGCCCGAAGCAAAAGCAGTTCGCAAGTGCCAGTCGGACGACTCCTGAGAGTTTCAAAATCGAATTTCAGATCCGAAGTCTTCATTATAGCTTAGTACCCCATTGGGGAAACTTTTTTTCTTGCTTCAAAAGATTTCTTACAAGTTCAGCCTCCTAGATTTAGTAGGCACTGGCCTTCTAAGAATTGGTCCTTTCCAGCCCCTTTCAGGTCTTCTCAAGCCAAACCCAGACACAGCAAAAGCCCCAGGTTTCAGTCCCAGGGGACACACAGGACTAAGCAGTGGGGGGCCTCCACTTCCAAATCTGGGAGTAATAATACTCCCCATGGTAAACTGTCTCAGTGACTTCCGTTTAAAATTTCCAAGCACTTATTAACTGACTGCCCCTTTGGAGGGAAAGATTGCTCTTCATGCCAAGAACTGGGAACTCATTACCCAAGGTTTTAAATATAGTGTCCCAGGGATACAGATTTCACTTCCACACGTTGCCAACACCAAGTGGGTGGCCGGACCTACCCCCAAATCAGTGGGGAGAGGCCCAAAAGCAAGTACTTTCTCTCTTAAGCATGAGGGCTATTCAGCTGGTACCGGAAGAGGAAAAGGGACAAGGTTTCTACTCAAGACTTTTCCTGATACCCAGAAAAGACAATTCATGGCGTCCTATCCTGGACCTGTCTACTCTAAACACTTTTTTGGAAATTCCAAAATTCAAGATGCTGACTCTTCACCACTATGCTAGGCAAAGATGCCTGGTTGGCAACACTAGATTTAAAAGAAGCATACCTGTACATCCCAATCAGGGAATCTTGAAGAAGATACCTATGCTTCAAAGCAGGCTACAAGCACTATCAGTTCTCTTCACTGCCCTTTGGCCTAGCTCCAGTTATTGCATTTTGCAGGCAAAGAAATATTCAAATATACTCATACCTGGATGATTGTCTAATTCAGGCTGAAAGCCAGGACATACTTTTGAATCATTTGGCCTTTGTACAAAGGGTTCTAACTTGTCTGGGGTACACCAAAAACGAAAAGAAATCGCACCTGGTACCCTGTCAACAAATTATATTCCTGGGAGCAAGCTTGAATACAACTTTCCAGATGGCTTACCTCACACCAGAGAAACAAATTAATTTGACAACCTACTTCAAACAAGTGGCCACAAAAACCCTGCTATCTGCAAGACAAATACTGCAAGCCTTTTGGGGTTCATGGCCTCCTGCATTCTTCTAATTCCAAATGCAAGACTGCATATGAGGAAACTACAGTGGTATCTAAAAAGCCTATGGTGTCAACATTCTCAGGATCTAGAAGCAATGATTCCTATCATACCTTGCCTATGCCTAGAATTCCTTTGGTGGGCAGAGGCCTGCCACAAAAACAAGTGACTATCTTTCACACCACCCCCTGCCGCCCAAACCCTAACAACAGACGCATCAGACTATGCATGGGGGGGGGGGGGCTCACCTGGCAGGTAAGTGCATTTAGGGCAAATGGAACCCAAGTCAAATGCACCTGCATATCAATCAAAAATAAATGTTAGCTGTACAGAATGCTCTGACAGCCTTCAAGGACCACATTCTTCCAGAACAACTTATGTTAAAGACGGACAACACCACTGTTATGTGGTACATAAACAAGCGGGGGGGGGGGTACACACTCTTACTTCCCTCTGCAGACTAGCCATGGCATTGTGGAACACAGCTTTCAGCTACCAAGTGCATCTACAAGCTCAATTCCTGTCAGGAAAATTAAATACACTGGCAGACGGACTAAGCAGGAACCTCATGGACCCACATGAGTGGAAACTGGAACCAAGGATTTTCAACATGTTGACAAACAAATAGGGGAGACCAGATATAGACCTGTTTGCCTCTCCCCAGAACTATCAATTGGACAGATGTTGCACAAGGACTCCCCATAAGCAAGCCTGGAAACTTGATGCTCAGTCCTTCACCTGGATAAACCTATCAGTCTATGCCTTCCCCCCTCTGCCTCTGCTTTCCAAAGTACTACTAAAAATCAAACAGGACAAACCAAGGATGATTTTGATTGCTCCAGGCCATGCCAACACTGGTACCCCCTCCTGCGCAGTGTGTCACGGTTATCCCCATGGCACCTGCCTCATACGTCTTCCCTGTTGTCCCAGCAGGAGAACCAGATTCTGCACCCTCAGCTTCTAACACTGAACCTTGCAGCCTGGCTAATTATATAATCTCTCCTCTACCATCCCTCAGTAAACCTGTGATGGATATAATTTTAGAGGCAAGGAGGCCTAGTACTAGAAAATCTTATGCTGAAAAATGGAAAAGATTATGTACCTGGAACCAGTCTCAAGGGATGAGCACAGCAGCGCCCAATTTACGTCAAATTTTACAATACTTAACTGAGATGCTTCACAAGGGCCTGTCTTTTTTCTCCATTAAAATCCACGCCTCAGCCATTTTAGCTCATTATAGCACAGAACCTCCCTCTTCTCTCATCCACTGCTCAAGCAGTTCCTCAGAAGGGCCAAAAATTTGAGACCACCCAGGAGAGCTCCAACCCCAGCCTGGGACCTTAACTTTGTTTTGGAGAAACTCACTCTACCTCCTTTCGAGCCAGCTGCTACTGCAGACTTAAAATTTCTTTCTTGGAAAACAGCTTTCCTTTTAGCAATCACTTCAGCTAGAAGGGTATCTGAATTACAGGCCCTTATGGCAGTGGAGCCTTTCATCATCTTTCATGCGGACAGGTTTTCCCTCATAACCAATCCATCCTTCATGCCCTAGGTGGTATCCAGTGTGACTCTTAATCAGTCTATTCATTTGCCAGCCTTTTTTCCCTATCCACAGAACAAAGGGGAACAGATAACTGCATTCCTTAGATGTGCACAGACAACTTAGATTCTACTTGGACAGGACTAAACCTCAAAGGAAGTCTGAACAACTGCTGGTGGCATTTGCTGCAGGGGCAGAGGGGAAGGCTAATTCAAAGCAAACCATTTCTAAATGGATAGGCAATTGCATTAATTTCTGCTATAAGCAGCATGGAAAACCTATCCCCCAGGGGATCAGACCTCACTCACCAGGGCTGCATCTACCTCTGCAGCCTTTTTTCAGAGGCGTCCCTACAAGGGACATCCTAGAAGCTGCTACCTGGAGTTCTGTGCATACTTTCACCAACAATTATCATTTGCCAATTTTCTTTAAATCCAGAGCTGGCTTTGCCACTGCAGTCTTGCAAGGCCTTATAGCTGGTCCTAATGCTATCTAAATTCCTCCTCCCAACCATAGCTTTGGGAATCTACCCAAATGTAATGACTGCAACAGTGAAACACGAAGAACATAGTACAGTTGTGTACACTTACCATAAATGTAGATGTTCGAGTGTATTCACTGTTGCAGTCCTGGTTACCCTCCCTCCAGCCCCCTAACTTTTTTTGGCTATACCTCTACTTTCCTTTACTATGCTTAAAAGCCTTTTTGGTGTATTTGCTTTTTTGTTGGACGTGTATCTTTGTGCTTTTATATTTAATTGCTCCCCATTAGTGGGGCACCTGACATCTGGGGCAAGAAAAACTGATGTAATGGTGTCGGCTGCATGTTTTATACCCTTGACAACCTGACGTCGTAGAAGAAGAGACAGCAACTGATGCAGGACCCAAGACTTGGTTAATCAGGCCGACTGGGGGCTACCTGCAAGCAGATAACCCAAATGTAATGACTGCAACAGTGAATACACTCTTAACTTCTACATTTATGGTAAGTATACACAACTGTACTTTCTGACACCATGTCGCTTTCCTACTTTGGACACAGTAGAAGAGTTTTTGTGGGTTCTGTTTAATCAGCATTATTTTATACAAACACATCAAGAAAGAAGTTTACCTTGCTACTTAAGTAACTTATATACAAACTAACTGCCGTAGTAATGCATGCTTACTCTCTGGCTGCATTCTCAAAATGGCAGTAGGAATGACACGTGCTTGATATTTATCAGTGCACTCTCAGTCTTTAACGTGCTATTTAAAGATACAGCACTTAGCATGTGCTCTCTGATCTACACTCTTCCAGTAAACGGGAGAAGCCTAAAAAGAGAAGTCATTTGGGTCTGACTGTTTCTTCAGAACCACCACCTAAAGTAGCCAAGACGTTCCATAAGTGTCCTCAGAACCGATAGGTCAACCAACACAACCCTCTGTGCCAGTTTCTGCACCAACTTCTCTGGCACCGATTACAACTTTGGATTCTTCCACCTCGATGCTGAAAACCCAGGAACTGAAAGAGTTTTCCTTCAAACAACTTCCACGAACCAGATGTTCTCCCTCAGTGGACCCCTTTGCAGACTGCCCTCCAAGTCCATTCCTGGGGAGACATCCACCCAGATCTCCTTCTATTTCCTTCAACTGATCCACCAAGTGCTTAACTGAATCTGATGTTATGTGGATGTTGGATCAGCTCCTTGTGGTGAGGGGATTATCTTCGGTGACAATTCCTAGCAATTTTGGCACTGGAACCTTACCCACTTCCACCTCAGTCTTTCTTCCTCCTGCTCTGATTCTAGGTAAGACTTTGGAGTCCTTTGTGTTGACCATCCTGGCCTCAGCTGTTTCAGTGCCCTTGGAACTTCTTCTCCAGCACCGATATCTACCCTGAGTTCTTTGGGTTTGTCACATCCGGAGACCTCCTTAGGTCACAGCTTCGTTGCCAATTTCAGGGGGGCTGGTTTCGACTTCAGCTTTTTTGGAGCCATCTATGCCCCTTGGTGCTTCTGCATATATAAGCTCGACACCAGCTGGCCTCAGAAGTGACTTCCTCGGTACGGGGTGGGACTATGGTTCTGAAGGAGTTGGTTTCTGTTCCCCAATTCCCATACCTCTACGGGGGGGGGGGCTGTCTTCCAGGCCATGGAGAGGGCCATGTTCATTGTGGACAGTCAGTTTTTGCCAATCCTGTTGAACCAAACCTCTGGCCTTTCCCCTCGACTGGAGCTTCCTCCAGCCTCTTCCCTGGGACAGAGGGTACAAAAGTCTCAGGATCTAACCACAGTGGTTATGTCCTCGTCTGATACCTTTCCAGGGCATCCCACCAAAGAGGTTCCTGAGAAGAGAAAGTGCAAGAGGAAGCACTTGGATGCTTCTGAGGAGTCATTCACAGAAGATACTGATTTCGATGAAGGGGAAGGTTACCCCAAGTCTCCCCCTGTTAATGATTCCTTCATGGACATCCTAGAGATCCTGAAATAGAGTGGTGGTGGGACTTCCCTCCAACCTTCCTCAGAGGAATCCGTATACTTTGAGGCTTTTCGTGCCCAGCCCACAACCTCTTGAATTTCTCTGCCCACTGACAATCTTATTAAGCTAATAGCTTAGCGGGCCTGGAAGTTGCCTGATTCTATTGAGCCGATCCATAAGAGACCGGACCATATACTTTCAGCACCTAAGGATCAACAGCACTGCACTAAGGGAATTCCAGTAGACGTCTTAGTGGTAGCAACAGCCACCAAAAAGCAACTTGCCGACAAAACTCCTACTGTACATTCTCCTAATAAAGAATCTAAGACTATGGATAGATTTGGTAAGCATGTTTATGCCTCATCAACCTTCGCTCTCAGGTCTTTGAACTACATGGCACAGTTTACCAGACTTCAGAGAGATTTGACTGTCAGGAGCAGTAGCTGAAGGGGTTCAAGACAAAGTGACTTCACAGTTCGCCACTCTCGAATCTATTTCCAACTCATCCATGAGGCTAATTGTTCATGCTGTTGAAGGGACGATGAGAGCAGCGTATTCAGACATAGCCATCAAGAGATATGCCTGTATGTGCTTATGTGAGTTCACAGAGCCATTCAAGTCTTTTTTGTCAACACTCCCCGTTTGATGTAACATCCTTATTTGGTCCCAAATTTAGAGACTCTATCCAGATGTGAGAAAGATGGAAAGACTCTTTCTCTCGTGGGCATATGCTTTTCCAGTCCCCAGAGGTCTTACTCCAAGAACCAGCAGAGTGGGAGGCTATGGTTCAAGAAGTCCAAAGGGCCTTTCCAAGACTCGCATGGCAATGACTTCTCCCGAGACAGGGGGGCAGGTAATAATGGAAGACGCTGAGGAAGAGGCAGAGGTAGCGCACAGAATCAGAGTTCCAGGGATTCTTTCCCTGGGAACTCCTATCAGTTTTCCTGAAAGGAAGTCCGATTGCTATCCTCCGAAGGCAGTCAGGGGGGGATTATCCCTACACCAATCTGCCTGGCTAAGGATAACAAAGGACTGTTGGGTGCAGAGGATTATAACCAGAGGACATAATATCCCCTTCTTAGTGCAACCAAAGAGTGTAACCAAAATCCCAGACATTCCAGCCAGTCACAGGGAGGCAGCAGTCATAGAAGTTCAAAAACTGCTCGACGAAAGAGTCATCCAGACAGTCCCACCAGACCAGACAGGATCCAGAATTTACTCAAGATTCTTTTTAGTGCCAAAGAAGACAGGGGACTGGAGACCAATCTTGGATCTCAGCATGCTGAACAAATAATTTCAGCAAACCAAGTTTAGGATGGTCATGGTTCGATTGGATGAGTTAAATAGAGCTTCAGGATGCATATTACCAAATAAAGATGGGTGCCAGTCGCAATCAATTCAGGACACTGCCCTTTGGTCTCAACACAGCCCCCAGGGTGTTCACCAAATGCATGGCAGTGGTAGCAGCTCATATCAGACTGCAGGGATTCCGTGTGTTTCCTTATCTAGATGACTGGCACGTCTCTATCATATAATCGAAGTTTTAAAACATCAAATCTGATATGTTTGAGACCATATCATCGAAGTTTTAAAACTTCGAATATGTAAAAAATAAATAAATAAAAAAATAACTCACTTAAACATTTCAAGCAGGGGGCAAGCACCCCTGCACCCCCACACCCCCCGCTACTTAAATATACCAACTCCGAGATCGCACTACAGTGCAGTAAAGGGAAATCTTCCCTTACAGAGATTTCCGTTAAAACGTTCTACGTTTCAAAACTTTGATGATATGGTGCTGACTATATCAGTTTCGAAGTTTTGACATTTCGACAAATCAATATAGACCCTGACTGGCTGCTTACCACTCCCACCAGGCGTCTTCTCATAGAAGCTCGAGACTACACTCTTCTGCTTTGCTCTGATTTATACATCACCATAAACTATGAATAGTCCTATCTAGAGCCATCTCAACAGTTTGAGTTCATGGGAGAAATGCCCAACACGATCACAGGTATTGCATCCCTGCCCATAGAAAGACTTCAAAGGATAAGATCACAAGTCAATCAGGTTGTTCACAACTACAAAGTACCAGCAAGGCTCCTCCTTCAAGCTGTAGGGTCGATGGCAGCCCCTGTTACTCTAGATGTCCTTCTGTTCACATGTTGCAGTGTTCTTACTTGTCTGGTACTCTACCTCAGGTGACCCGAATGTCCGGCTCCTATGCCAAAGCTTAAGCTTGGTTGCTGTCAGATACATGGGACATCACATGCAGGGTCATAAACTGTGGGCCATAAATGAGATATCCTCACGCACAGACCTCAGAACTTCTCTGCTGCAGTTGAATGTCAGGTTGCTCATTTTGCTCCACTCTTCTAAAGACGATACAGATAAGTACCCCATTGGGGAATCTCCTTATATTTTCACTTGGGCGTAGGTTGCTGTTGCTCTTTTATGCCCAATGTCATCTAGGAAGGGGAAATGTAAGTGCGGTCAGCAAATTTCACACAAGGATTCCCCATGAGCTTTGTCATTTCTGCCTAGGTCAATCCCACAACCATACGACCTGTATTATTTGTCAGTCGTTTGTCCATAAAACCTTACATAGTCATCTAGCAGCCCTTAAGTTGCTCATGGAAAACCAACAACTCAAGTGTTTGGCCTAGGTATGGAGACTGAACCAGCCATCAAGGTGGAGCCACTTAAAAAGAAGGCCATGGTTTCAAGGACTTCTATTGCTGCACCTCCAATGTCAGACATTTCGCAATCTACCAGTCTAGGGGCTGAGGGATGTCCAGCAGAACTGGCGATTTTGCCAGGGCCCTTGTCAGAAACCACCCTAGAATTACCCCAGTTGGCACGTCCACGGAGGTTACTGCAACATCGGCCTCCGCTGAGGTTGAGGGGATCCGGGCGTAACCGGATGGCCACGTGCAGTTTCATAGTAGGGCTCCTAGGCCACAGGCCCGCTGCCTGAATCCAGGCCTTCTCCTTCCCACACCACTTCAAAGGCACCCCCTCTGAAAAGAAAACAAAAAACTAAACACCTGTCTACCACAACAGAAGACCAGCCAGACTGGCAAACTTTTTCCCAGTCCTTGGCTCAGGCCTTCATGGCCCTTGGGCCTACTGCCTCTAATACCCCAGCCTTGCCTACCCTTAGCCCTAGGCCAGCCTCAGCTGCTTCCGTCCTCCTAGCTCACACTCAGGAAGAAGATTCCTCTTCCTCCTCATCGGATGAATCATCACATACACCTCTCAGCTGGCATCTCCCCCGGAGTACTGCTCTCCAGAGGACTCCCTGAAAGGAGACTCCCCACCTGAAGATATTACCTTTGGGGAAACTGTCTCCAAAATGAGGGAGTACTTCGTGTGGGATGCCACTCAAATAACTGAGGTACAAAAGAGATATTTTGAACTCCTACAGATGGAATCTCCCTCTCCCTCTGCTATTCTACCTGTGATTCCAGCTTACCTGGATGCTTTTGCTTCAGCCTTTAAGACTCATAAATCCCAGTCTCCAGCCCCTAAAAGGCCAGATAGGTTCTACAAAGTCCCAACGACCAAACGTACATCATTAAGCCACCTGTGGCAGATCCAGCTATTAATGCAGTGGCTCCCATATAAGCAATCCAGGCACAGTCCCTCTTCCTCCCTTCTGCCATCAGACAAAGATAGCAAAGTGATGGACAGACTGGGAAAAAAGATTTACACTTCACCCTGGCCTTTAGGGCCATTAATTACCAGATACACATGGTTAAATATGCCTTGGATCTAGTCTCTCAGGCAACTTTCTTACTGTCTTCCTTGCCTAATTCTCTACCAAACCACAGGTTACCTCTAAGCTCTCCTTAGCAGCACAAGTTGTCAGACATTCTATAAAATGCAGCTATGATGCTGCTTGAGGCTTCAGCCACATCAGCTGCCTAAGCCTCTATACTGCTCAGGTACTCCTGGTTTAGACTACAACCCCTCCCTGATGATTTTGAAAACAAAATCTTAGATGCTCCCCTGGACAATAAATTTGTCTTTGGCAAGCAGTCTGCAGAACTATTCAAAAGCTTGCAGGAAAAAAACAAGGAACTTCAGGACCTCAAACATTTATTGGTCTCATTGT
The DNA here is from genome assembly GCF_019279795.1 of Protopterus annectens. Classification (NCBI taxonomy): domain Eukaryota; kingdom Metazoa; phylum Chordata; order Ceratodontiformes; family Protopteridae; genus Protopterus; species Protopterus annectens. The sequence continues at coordinate 873,339,934 of NC_056741.1, read as the reverse complement.
TTCTAAAACTCTATAGGAACTACACTGCTAAACCCACCTTTGTTAAGAGAACACCTCCTCCTTCCTCTTCCTCCTCTAAATACAGGAAAGTGTCTAGAAAAAATTCATCTCCCAGAACTGCCTCTTCCCAATCCACCCCCAGGCAGCCCTTTCCAGACAAGACCAAACAATGTGTGACTACCTAAACCCCCACCCCGACCCCACCCCTACCCGACTCTTTCACTGTCTACCTTTTTGTCAACATATCATTTTAGACCATTGGGTCTTATTAATAGTGGAAAAAGGGTACTTTATGACCTGGCAGGAAAAACCCGTTCCAAAAAGCATACCCCTCCCTCCAAAAAATGACTCCACCTGATACCCCAGATCATCCAAGATTTACTGTCACAGAGGACCGTAGAAAGGGTTCCCACAGGCCAAGAGGATCAAGGGCTTTTACTCCATGCTCTTCATGGTCTCAAAAAAGGAGGGCCCTTGAAGTGCTGTACTGGACCTGTGTCTGTTAAACCCCTTCTTTCAGCATGCTATCCCTTCAAACTCTTCTTCCACTACTGTCACCTAGTGCTTTCATGGCCACTTTGGACCTGAAGGAGGCACACCTCCATATCCCCATTCACCCAGGCTATAGGAGATTTTTACGCTTTGCTGTGCCATTCTTGCACTTTCAGTTTACTGCCTTGCCCTTTGGTTTATCTACAGCACCAAGGGTTATCACAAAGTGTCTTGCCCCAGCAGTAGCCTACTGCCGAACAAAAGACATACAAGTTTTCCTTTATCTGGACGACCTCCTCATTCAAGCAGAATAGGCAAGTGTTCTCAGGACACACCTGAAATTCACTATATTCCTTCTTCAAAGTCTGGGGTTTATTGTCAATCTAACAAAATCCTCCCTTACTCCATCCCAAGACCAAACCTTCTTGGGATGCAGAATAAGGACAGACTTGATGAAGGCCTTCCTCCCTCAAGACAAGATTTCTTCTCTGAACAACTACTTCCAAGAGTTACTTCCAGTCACCCACATCTCTGCCAGGCAATTCCTTCATCTTCTAGGCTGCACAGCATCTACCATTCCTATGTTGCCTTTTCCAGGTTGCACATGAGGAAGTTCCAGTGGTATTTGAAAAATGTCTGATCCCCACACAATCACCACCTGCAATTCCAGGTGCCCTTCCTGCCCTGCCTGAAGAAAGAGTTGCGGTGGTGGATCCAACAAATAAGCCAGACCCCAGGGCTTCCTCTGCAGCCCACCAAGTCAGTGCAATTCATGCACACAGATGTGTCTGATCTGGAATGGGGGGGGGGGGGCACTATGAATGGTCTCAAGGTGCAGGCTCAGTTGGAATCTTCCCTCTAGAGAAAACATATCAACATGAGGGAAATGAATGCTCTCCTTCTAGCTCTAAAGATCTTCCTCCCTGTAATACAACCAGGTCCCCTTCAAGTCTTCACAGACAACACCACTGTGATGTGGTACATCAACAAGTGTGGGAGGCGGGCATGTCCTACTTAGTGTGCAGACTAGCAATGCAGGCATGGGAGTTGGTCACCCAGTACAGTGTCACACAGCAGGCAATCTACATCCCATCTCAGGACAGTCATCAGACAGATGCTCTCAGCAGGTCATTCTCTCAACATCACAAATGGATGTTACACAGAGATGTTTTCTTAGACATAGTCCACTGATGGGGCTCCCCACAGAACAGGCAACTATAGCTATTCTGCTCCAGACTCCCATTCCCACTAATATGGAAAATGGATGCTTTTTTAGTTTCTTGGAAGGGATGTTCCTTTATGCCCCCCCCCCTTCCTGCTCATTCAGAAGGTCCTGCTAAAAGTTCAGAAGGACAAACCAGAAATCTTGCTAGTGACCCCCTATTGGCTAAGGCAGCATTGGTTCCCCTTCATCAGTCTCTTGCCAAGAGCAGTCACCAAAAGTTGGCTCACAAGGTGGACCTGCTCACACAACAGAAGGAATCTCTCATTCATCCTCATCTGAAAACCCTTAGCCTAATCCTGTGGGTGATAAACTTCTGATCCCTTTCAGACACCTCTATTCTAAGGATGTGCTATCTGTCCTGCAGGAGGCCAGGAAACCCACTACCAGGAGATCCTATGTATCAAAATGGAAAAGGTTCTCCAGTTGGTGTCTTCAAAGGCAACTAGACCGCTTCCAACCGGATGGTCCTCTAGTCCTAGCCTATATGTGTGAGCTCTTAAAATCAGAGCTTTCATAGTCCTCAGTGAAAGTCCATTTGTCAGCCATTTCAGCCTGCTTATTCTTAAGGGGGTTCTCCATATCAGACCACTAAGAAAACCTATCCCTCCTCCATGGGACATGACCTTTGTACTGGAGAAACTTGCCCCCTTTGAACCAGCAGCTTCTACCACTGTAAAGATGTGCACCTGGAAGACCGTCTTGTTAGTAGCCCTTACTTCAGCTAGGTGAGGCTCTGAGCTGTAAGCACTCATGGCCACTCCACCCTACACTATCTTCCACAAAGACAGGGTTACTCTATATGCCAATCCTTCCTTCATGCCCATAGTGGTCAGTGAACTGTCCCTTAACCCATCTGTCCATTTACTCACCTTTTTCCCTTCACCACAGAATGACTGTGTGTGTGCTCCATTCCCTTGACATTCACAGGCACCTCAGGTTTTATCTGGACAAGACCAAGGACATTAGAAAGTCCAATCAGCTCTTTCTATCTTTTCACCCCAGAGCTCTGGGGAAAGCCGTATCCAAACAGACAATATCCTCCTGGATGTGCAAAACTGTTACCTTCTGTTACTCTTTCCATGGAAGAGTTACCACACACTATTAAAGCACACTCTACCAGAGCAGTGGCCTCTTCAGGGGCCTTTCTGAAATGCCTGGACATGGCCACTGTCCTAGAGCAGCCACATGGTCCTCTGTACATACCTTCACCAAGTATTATAAATTGAACACCATCTCCAGAGCCAGGGCAGGATTTGCAAGAGCTATCCTCCATGTTTCTTGGAGACTGCTACCTCTTCCTCCACTGTTTCTCCTGCTTGAGCTGTGGTACTCTCCCACAAGTGAGAATATTGCAACATGTGAATAGAAGAACATAGATTAGTTGTGTAAAATCTTACCATAACCATAGATGTCCTTCTCTTCCATGTTGCAGTACTCATTTCCTCCCTCCTACTCCCCTAGAGGACCTTTTCCCTTTCTGGATGGCATCCTTTCCTTTTCCTTAGACTTTTGTCCAACTGGGGAGTCAGTTCTGAGGTCTGTGTGTGCAGATGTCACATTTATGGCCCACGGTTTATGGCCCTGCGTATGACGTCCCACGGACCTGATAGCAACCAGGCTTAAGCTTTGGCATAGGAGCTGGACGTTCGGGTCACCTGAGGGGGAGGAGCCCACAAGTGAGAATAGTGCAACATGGAAGAGAAGGGCATCTATGGTTACGGTACAATTTTACACAACTAATCATTCCTCTAGCGAGATATCACATTCAGATTCTTCAGTGGCTTCTGGCATCTCAATGGTCTGTGTTAGATTAACCAGTGTCCCATTTGATCACGATTACCAACCGTTGCAAAGAAGACCTGAAGTATGGCTTCACTCAAAAGACATCTTGCTGGGCCATCCCTTTGTTCCCCCTCAACCTTAAGCCATAGTGACCACGGACGTATCCCGGATTGGGGGGGGGCATTATCTGGGGAAGACAGTCCAAGGCACTTGGCCCCATCTGGAGGCCAATTTGCATATCAGTGCTCTGTAGATGAGGGCAGTGCTTTTGGCGTTGCAAGCATTCCACCTAACCCTTCCCTTAGGAACGATTGCAGTCCAAACAGACACCATGTCAGTAATCTGGCACATCAGCAAGCAGGGTGGAACCAGGTTTTATCCTCTCTTTCGAGAAGCTCTCAGAGTTTGACAATGGGCGATTTCTTCCGACTGTTTTCTCATTGCAAGGCTCATTTCGGGGACCTCCAGTGTAACTGCGGACAGATTGAGCAAATGTATTCTAACGCCTCAGGAGTGGTCTCGCAATCCATCTTTGGCGGAAAAGATATTTCGCCAATGGGGCCAGCCTTGCAGTGACCTATTAACATCTCCCCTGAACAACAAGTGCAGCAGCTAGTTCGCCCTGATCCCCCCTCCAGGGGAGTCACCGAGAGATGATCTTCTGCACGATTGTCCCCCCGATGTTCATCGTGTTTCACTGTTGCAGTCATTACACTTGGGTTATCCTGTTGGCAGGCGACCCGCAGTCGGCCCAAGTTCCAAAGTATTGGTCTGGCGTCGGTTGCTGTCACCTCTTCCCTGACGTCAGTGTGCTAGGGGTATAAAAGTTGCAACCGATGCCTTTTTCTTCAGTCTTTCTTGCCGCGCGGTGCTCGAAGCAAAAGCAGTTCGCAAGTGCTGTTTGGCCGACTCCTGAGATTTTCAAAATTGAGTTTCAGAACCAGTCTTCAGTAAAGCTAAGTACCCCGTTGGGGAAACTTTTTCTTGCTCCAGACCGATGTCAGTAAAAGTTAATAATTGTATTTCTTGTGGAAGCAAATACCTCATAAGGACTTTCACTTTCACTCTTACTGTATTCCTTGCCTAGGCCCTGACCACGACGTTACTAGTTGTCGGTTTTGTGCTAGATTCAATAAACGCACTATTAAACGTCAGTTTGATTTTGCTTTACATTATTTTGGCTGAAGGTTTAATTACATAATGCCGTCGGAACAACCGACCGGAATTTATAAAAAACGCAAAGACAAAGAAAAGGACAGGCATCCGAGGTCCAAAACCGATGACAAAGCCTCTTCTAGGCCAGTCGCCGTATCGCCGGTTTTCAGTGAGGCGTTTTCGCAGCCCCTGACACCCGCTACCTCAGAGCCGCAGGCCATAACTGACAACCACGTGGAGACACCGAGGCCTGTGGAAACTCAAGGTATTGGACCTACGGAAACTATACCCTCAGGTGGGTCTGGAGCCGCTGAGTAGGCATCAGCTTCTGAGGGTGTTTTCAGACCTTCACAGCTTACAATTAAGCCCACTACAGCAGCAAAGGCAAAGTCAAAAACACCATTAAAGACAAGGAAACAAGTACAGCATTCTCCAGAACAGTCATCCATGCCAAAGAAACAGATGCTTAAAATGGCCGAAGACCTAATTACTTTAATCAGGGGATGTTCATCGTGTTACACTGCTGCAGTCATTACACTTGGGTTATCCTGCCGTCAGGTGGTTCCCCAGTCGGCCTGAGTTCCAAAGTCTTGGTCTGGCGTCGGTTGCTGTCACCTCCTCCCTGATGTCAGTGCGACAGGGGTATATAAGATGCAGCTGACACCATTTTCTTAAGTCTGTCTTGCTGCGCAATGCCCGAAGCAAAAACAGTTCGCAAGTGCCGGTCAGCCGTCTCCTGCGATTTTCATTCCGAATCCAGAACCGAAGTCTTCTACAAAGCTAAGTAAGTACCCCATTGGGGAAACTTTTTCTTGCCTCAGACCGATGTCAGTAAAAGTTAATAACTGTATTTCTTGTGGGAAGCAAATACCTCATAAGGATTTCCATTCCTATTGTATCCCATGCCTAGGCCCTGACCATGACGTCACTGGTTGTCAGTTTTGTGCTAGGTTTAACAAGCGCACTATTAAATGTCAGTTTGATTTTGCCCGACATTATTTTGGTAGAAAATTCAATTATACCATGCCGTCTGAACTTCCGACGACCGGAATACACAAAAAACGCAAAGACAAGAATAGGCATCCGAGGCCCAAAACTGACGACGAAGCCTCTTCTAGGCCAGTCGCCGGCTCTCCGGTTTTCAGCGAGGTGCCTTCGCAGCCCCTGACGACCGCTTCTGTAGAACCACAAGCCACCTCTGACTCCCACGTGGAGATGGCTGGGCCTTCGGATGCACTAGTTCTTCAGCCTACCGAGACTAACCTTTCAGAGGGACCCGGAGTAGCTGAGCAACCCACAGCTACAAAGGGAGTCTTCAGACCTACTCAGTTAAGCATTAAACCCTCAGCTAAGTCTAAGCCTCCGTTAAAATTTAAGAAACAAATCCAGCATTCTCCAGGACAGGCCTCCATGCCTAAGAAACAAATGCTTAAAATGGCCGAAGACCTAATCACTCCGGTCAGGGGGTCCCATCCCCCTCCTGATAAAAGGCCTAGACAGGATGCAGACTATGACTCAACCGACCAGGTATCCATCTCTTCTGATTCATCCTCAGACCTAGGATACTCTTTACCCCCTTATGAGGATTCTGATGCTGAGGAATCTATGCCATCTGCCTCACCGCCTGAGGACTACTCCTTTGGGGAAACCCTACAATACCATGAGGGAGCATTTCCACTGGGAAGGCCAGGATTACTCAGAATCCAAGAAAAGGCTCAGAGACTTCCTTTTATTACCTCAACACAGGCCCCTTGCTATTCCGCCAGTGTTAGATATCGTGGATGATGTGTATACTGAATCCAGCTTAAATCCTGATTCCTTACCTCCAGCCCCTGTTAAACCTGACAGATACTACAGAGTCCCTGACTCACATCAATTTCTGTATAACCAAAAGGAGTTAAGGCCTCATCAGCCAAGAATCCATTTCCCTCTGACAGAGATACCAGAGCATTAGACAGATGGGGAAAGAAAGTATATACGTCTGCAACTTTAGCAATGAGAGCCTTAAATTGCCAGTTTCACATGCTAAAATATCAACAATTTTTACTGTCGCTGTTAAAACAAAAAATGCTTCCAGAATCAGATTCTCCTAATTTGAAAGAAATGCAGGATTTATTGCATGCAGCTGAACAAGTGGGAAAGCATACTTTGCAATGTGGTTTTGATTCTCTAGAGGCCTCCTGCAGAGCAGCAGTTACAGGCTTTGGTTAAAAGAACATACGTTACCAGATCATGTTAAAGCAAAATTATTGGATGCACCTTTGCAGCAGGATGTGGTGTTTGGAGTTAAGGCAGAAGAGGTATTAAAGAAAATGGAGGATAAGGCGAAATCTATGCAAACGGTGAAGTATTTCTTACAGGTTCAGCCTCCTAGGTTTAGCAGAAACTGGCCAACTAAGAATTGGTCCTTTCCAATTACAGACAGACCTCACAGGGGAAGATACAGACATCCAAGAGGTAGAGGTCAAACACAAGGTCCTTACAGGCCTCGACAATGGGTTGCATCAGTCCAGAAAGAAGGGGAAGACAGGCCCCAACCATATAAAAACAACTCCAATGACCTGCCACTACAGCTGCCAAAAATCCTTCTTGGCAGCCCCCTTGGGAGGAAAACTGGCACTCTTCTACCACAATTGGCAAATGATCACCAAAGACAAATGGGTTCTCAACATTGTATTTCTAGGTTACAGGCTCCACTTTCACACTCTGCCAAGGTTAAAAGGAATGCCAAATCTGCCACCAAATCAGTGGGCAGAGGCTCAAAGACAAATTACAGTACTCATGGATATGAGAGCTATTCAAAAGGTACCATCACAGGAGCAAGCACAAGGATTTTACTCAAGACTCTTTCTGGTACCCAGAAAGGACAAAGCCTGGAGGTCCATTCTGGATCTTTCATCTCTAAGCACTTACCTGGATGTTCTGAAATTCAAAATGTTGACATTACAGCAGCTTCTTCCCATGCTGGGCAAGAAAGCTTGGCTTGTGACTTTGGACCTCAAAGAGGCATACCTGCATGTCCCTATCAGACAAAACTGCAGAAGATACCTCAGATTCATAGCTGGTTCAATGCACTACCAATTCTCTGCACTGCCCTTTGGCTTATCTACTGCACCCAGGGTCTTCACAAAGTGCCTGGCACCAGTAATTGCATTTTGCAGACAGAAAGGAATTCAAATTTATCCATACCTGGACGACTGCCTGATTCAAGCAGAGAGCAAGGACATTCTACTAAAGCATCTGGCATTTGTAAAAAAGTTATTAAGTTGCCTGGGGTACGCAGTAAACAAAAATAAATCAAAACTAGTGACCTCACAAGAGATTATATTCCTGGGTGCCAGCTTCTCACAAGAGATTATATTCCTGGGTGCCAGCTTGAACACAACGGCCGAGATAGCTTATCTCACGCCAGACAAACAAGGACAACTGACTCAATACTTTCAATTGATGGCAACAAAGAGCCAACTCCCTGCAAGAAAAATTCTGCAGGCCTTGGGTTACATGGCATCCTGCAATACTACTAATTCCATATGCCAGACTGCGTATGAGGAAACTACAATGGTACCTAAAGAATGTATGGTCTCAACACTGTCAAAGTTTGGAAACAGTTATACCACTAATACCTTGCCTTCAACAGGAGTTTCAGTGGTGGGCTCAAGTTTGTCACCTCAACAAGGGATAGCCTTTTACACAACCCACAGCCAGGCAAACACTGACAACAGATGCATCGGATTACGCCTGGGGAGCACACGTGGCAGGCAAATGTATTCAGGGCACGTGGCCCGCAGAACAAAGGCATCTTCACATCGATCAAAAAGAGATGCTAGCTGTACAAAATGCGCTTATAGCTTTCAATGACCTGCTGCATCCAGGACAACTGCTACTAAAGACAGACAACACCACAGTTATGTGGTACATAAACAAGCAAGGGGACACTCACTCCTACCCCCTATGCAGACAAGCCATGACCTTGTGGAACACAGCTATAAACCTTCAAGTTCATCTGCAAGCACAATTCCTGCCAGGAGAGAAAAACACACTGGCAGACGACTTAAGCAGAAACATCATGGATCCCCACGAATGGGAGTTGAATCCACAAATATTCAGAATGATAACACAGAAATGGTGGAGACCGGACATAGATCTGTTTGCATCCCCAATAAACTGCCAGCTACAAAAATTCTGCACAAGGAGTTACCATCCACAAGCATGGAAAGTGGATGCCCTCTCATTCAGCTGGGAGAACCTACAAGTATACGCTTTCCCACCACTACCTCTCCTGCCAAAGGTACTCATAAAAGCCAGGCAGGAAGAGCCAAAGATGATCCTGATTGCACCAGACTGGCCTCGCCAGCACTGGTACCCAATCTTAAGGAGCTTAGCACAAGAACCACCCTGGATTTTGCCTCAAATCCCACATCTGCTGACTCAGCACAACAAACAAATAATACACAGCCAGCTAAAGACCTTAAACCTAGCTGCATTGAAGATTCCTTAGTCAAGCAAGCAGTGCCTCTCTCCAAAGCTGTTATGGATGTCATTCTGGAGGCCAGAAGGCCTAGTACCAGGAAAGCCTATTCGGATAAATGGAAGAGATTCTGTGCCTGGAACCAAGCTCACAGCCTTGACCCTCTTGTCCCAAACATTCCTCAGATACTACAATACTTAACTGAGATGCTGGACAAAGGACTCTCCTTCTCATCCATCAAGATCCACGCCTCTGCCATCTCTGCTCATTACAACATGGATCCACCAATTTTCTGTAATCCTCTGTTAAAACAGTACCTCAGAGGAGCTAAAATCATAAGACCGCCCCATAGAGCACCTACTCCAACTTGGGACCTCAACTTTGTTTTGGAGAAGCTAACTTTACCTCCTTTTGAACCAGCCAACACAGCAGAATTAAAATATATCTCTTGGAAAACTGCTCTGCTCCTGGCAATAACATCAGCATGAAGAGTTTCAGAATTACAGGCACTAATGGCAGTGGAACCTTTCCTCATTTTCCACCAGGACAGGGTGTCTTTAAGAACTAACCCTACTTTTATGCCAAAGGTAGTATCCAGTGTGGCTCTAAACCAAACTGTTCACCTGCCAACTTTTTATTCCTAAACCGCAGAATAAAGGGGAGAGACTACTGCACTCTTTGTACATTCACAGGCAGTTACGCTTCTACTTGGACAAAACCAAAGCTTTCAGAAAATCTGAGCAATTATTGGTAGCATATGCTGCAGGAGCACAGGGAAAAGCCATTTCAAAACAGACTATTCCAAAATGGATAGGACATTGTATACGTTTCTGCTACACATACCATGGCAAACCTGTACCTAGCAGCATTAGATCTCACTCCACCAGGGCAACAGCCACTTCAACTGCCTACCTCAGGGGAGTACCTACCAAGGATATTTTGGAAGCAGCAACTTGGACTTCTGTACATACCTTCACCAAGCATTACCATCTGCCTCTATACTCTAAATCCAGAGCTGGCTTCGCCACAGCAGGGCCTTATAGCCACCCGTAATGCCTTATAGAACCAGCCACCCTTCCTCAGCTTTGGGATTCTACCCAAGTATAATGACTGCAGCAGTGCAACACAAACATAGTACAGTTTTGTACCTACCATAAATGTAGATGTTCGAGTGTATACACTGCTGCAGTCCAGGTTACCCTCCCTCCTTCCCCACTTACTGGCTGGTACGTACCTATGTCTTCTACCCTTACTACCTATGGGGGGTATTTGGTGGTAGCTGTAAGTTGTTTTTTGCTTTTCTTATGTATGTTTTATTAGCAATTGGAATTGCCTACCTATTTAGAGGCACCTGACATCTGGGGCAAGAATAACTGAAGAAAATGGCGTCAGCTGCATCTTATATACCCCTGTCACACTGACGTCAGGGAGGAGGCGACAGCAACCGACGCCGGACCAAGACTTTGGAACTCAGGCCGACTGAGGAACCGCCTGATGGCAAGATAACTTAAGTGTAATGACTGCAGCTGTGTATACACTCGAACATCTACATTTATGGTAGGTACAAAACTGTAACTCTGATGCAGAAGAGTCTATACCTTCAGCCTCTCAGACTGAGGATTATTCATTTGGGGAAACCCTGCACACCATGAGGGAGCATTTCCATTGGGAGAGCCAGGATTATTCAGAATCCAAGAAAAGGCTCAGAGACTTCCTTTTATTGCCTCAGCACAGGCCCCTGGCTATTGCCCCTGTGCTTGTTATTGTTGAGCTGTTTTTTTCTGAATCCAGTCTGTCTCCTGTTTCCTTACCCCCTGCACCAGTCAAGCCAGACAGGTACTACAGGGTCCCTGACTCTCATAAATTTATTTACAAAAACCCCGCTGCAGACCCAAAAACAATTTCTCAGGGTCCTAAAGGGGTTAAGGCTTCCACTGCTAAAATCCTGTCCCCTCAGATAGGAATTCCAGAGCTCTGGACAGATGGGGGAAAAAGTTTACACTTCTGCTACTTTAGCTGTAAGAGCTTTAAACTGCCAGTTTCACACGCTTAAATATCAACAGTACCTCATGTCATTGTTAAAATAGAAAGTGGTTACAAATTCAGAAATTCCTGACAGTAAGGAAATGCAGGATTTATTGCATGCAGTTGAACAAGTGGGAAAGCATACTCTGCAATGTGGTTTTGATTAATTAGAGGCTTCTTGTAGAGCCGCAGTTACAGGCTCTGTTATTCGAAGGCATGCTTGGTTGAAAGAACAGAGTTTACTTGACTATGCTAAAGTAACATTATTGGATGCCCCTCTACAGCATGATACTTTGTTTGGTGTTAAGGCAGAAAAGGTGTTAAAGAAAATGGAGGATAAAGCAAAATCAATGCAGACAGTGAAAGATTTCTTAGAGGTTCAACCACCTAAATTTAGCAGAAATTGGCCTTCAAAAAATTGGTCCTTTCCAGTGTCAGACAGGCCACAAAGAGGCAGATACAGACGCCCAAGAGGCAGATCACAGCCCCAAGGCTCCTACAGACCTAAACAGTGGGGTGCTTCAGCCCTCAAAGGAGGGGAAGACGAATCACAACCTTATAGGAAACAGTCCCAATGACTTCCCTCTACAAATGCCAGGCACTTAACTTTTGACAGCACCCCTAGGGGGAAAGCTAGCACTTTTCTCAAAAAATTGGCACATGATCACCCAGGACCAATGGGTGCTGAATATTGTTTCTCAGGGTTACAGGTTCCACTTCCACACGCTTCCAAAAACAAAAGGTATGCCAGACCTGCCACAAAACCAATGGGCAGAGGCACAAAAACAGATTGCTGCTCTTATGGACATGGGAGCTATTCAAAAAGTTCCACAGCAAGAACAGGGACAAGGATTTTACTCAAGACTTTTCTTACTACCCAGAAAGGACAAAGCCTGGAGACCAATACTGGACCTGTCAATACTAAATACTTTCCTGGATGTTCCAAAATGTTAACACTACAGCAACTTCTGCCCATGCTGGGCAAGAAGGCTTGGCTAGTTACTTTAGACCTCAAGGAGGCATACCTGCATGTCCCAATCAGACAATCTTGCCTCAGATTCATAGCAGGCTCAATGCATTACCAATTCTCTGCACTGCCCTTTGGTTTATCTACTGCGCCCAGGGTCTTCACAAAATGCCTGGCACCACTAATTGCATTTTGCAGGTAAAAAGGAATTCAAATTTATCCCTACTTGGACGACTGCCTTATTCAAGCAGAAAGCAATGACATTCTTCTAAAACATCTGGCATTTGTAAAAAGATTACTAATTTGCCTAGGGTACACAGTAAACGAAAATAAATCAAAACTAGTGCCCTCTCAAGAGATAATATACATGGGTGCAAGCTTAAATACAACTGCCCAGATGGCTTATCTCACGCCAGACAAACAAAAGCAACTGACTCATTACTTTCAAATGATGGCAACAAAAACCCAGCTCCCTGCAAGAAAAATTCTGCAGGCCCTGGGCTTCATGGCATCTTGCATTCTACTAATTCCATATGCAAAACTGCATATGAGGAAACTACAATGGTTTCTAAAAAGTGCTTGGACTCAGCATTGTCACAGCCTGGAGACAATCATAACTTTAATTCCCTGCCTACAACAGGAGTTTCTATGGTGGTCCCAGGCCTGTCACCACAACAAGGGACAGCCTTTCACCTTACCCACAGCCAGGCAGACAATAACAACAGATGCATCGGATTTTGCCTGGGGGGCACATGTGGCAGGAAAATGTATTCAGAGCACGTGGCCCAAGGAACAAATGCATCTTCACATCAATCAAAAAGAGATGCTAGCTGTACAGAATGCCGTGACAGCTTTCAAGGACCTACTACATCCAGTACAACTACTAATAAAGACTGACATTACCACAGTTATGTGGTACATAAACAAGCAAGGGGGCACACATTCCTACCCCCTATGCAGGCAAGCCATGACTTTGTGGAACACAGCACTGACCTATCTAGAACATCTGCAGGCAAAATTCCTGCCAGGAACAAAAAATACACTGGCAGACGAACTAAGCAGAAATCTCATGGATCCTCACGAATGGAAGCTAAATCCACAAGTGTTCAGCATGATAACGAGGAAATGGGGATGCCCAGACATAGAATTTTTTGCTTCCCCTCACAATTACCAAATACAGAAATTTTGCACAAGAACTTATCACTCTCAAGCATGGAAAGTGGATGCTCTATCATTCAGCTGGAAAGGCCTGACAGTCTATGCCTTCCCTCCGATGCCTCTTCTTACCAAGGTGCTACTAAAAGTCAGACAAGAAAGGCCAAAAATGATCCTGATTGCCCCAGACTGGCCATGCCAGCACTGGTACCCAATCCTAAAGAGTTTGTCTCAAGGCCCAGCTTGGCTTCTACCTCAAATTCCCTCATCTTCTGACACAACAAAACAATCAGATTCTGCACAGTCGACTCAGAACCTTAAACCTGGCAGCATGGCAGATAATGTAGCCACTCAGACTGCACCTCTCTCTAAAGCTGTTATGGATGTCATTTTAGAAGCCAGGAGGCCCAGCACTAGAAAATCTTATGCAGAAAAATGGAAGAGATTCTGTGCTTGGAACCAGGCACAAGGGCTCGAACTACTTGTCCCTAATATATCTCAGATCTTACAATACCTAACTGAGATGCTGGACAAAGGCTTATCTTTTTCATCTATTAAAATCCATGCCTCTGCCATGTCAGCTCATTACAATACGGAACCTCCTATTATTTCACATCCTCTACTACGACAGTACCTCAGAGGGGCAAAAAATATAAGACCCCTAAGGAGAGTACCAGTACCTACTTGGGACCTCAATTTTGTTTTAGAAAAACTCACACTGCCTCCTTTTGAACCAGCCAATACAGCTGATCTAAAATTCTAATCATGGAAAACTGCTCTGCTCCTAGCAATAACTTCAGCAAGAAGAGTCTGAGAGTTACAGGCATTAATGGCTGTGGAACCTTTCCTCATTTTTCATCAGGACAGGGTTTCTCTTAGGACAAACCCAACATTCATGCCAAAAGTGATCTCCAATGTGGCCTTAAACCAAACCATTCATTTACCTACGTTTTACCCAAAACCCCAGAATAAAGGGGAGAGACTTGCACGCTTTGGATATACACAGACAGCTATGATTCTACTTGGACAAAACAAAAGCTTTCAGAAAAACTGAGCAACTGTTTGTAGCCTATGCTGCAGGATCACAAGGAAAGCCTATTACAAAGCAGACAATCTCAAAATGGATAGGACACTGCATCCACTTCTGTTATGCACAACATGGCAAATCATTGCCTAAGGGCATTAGGCCTCATTCTACCAGAGCAGCAGCCACTTCAGCAGCTTACCTCAGGGGGGTACCAACCAAAGACATTTTAGAAGATGCAACCTGGAGCTCAGTGCACACCTTCACCAAGCACTACCACTTACCTCTCTACTCTAAATCCAGAGCAGGCTTTGCCACTGCAGTTCTGCAGGGCCTGGTAGCCTCACCAAATCCAATTTAGACCCAGCCGCCCAACCTCAGCTTTGGGATTCTACCCAAGTGTAATGACTGCAACAGTGAAACACGATGAACATAGTACAGTTGTGTACCTACCATAAATGTAGATGTTCGAGTGTATTCACTGTTGCAGTCCAGGTTACCCACCCACCATCCTCCTTGTTTCATTGCTGGGACTTTTCTTTACTTCTCATCTCTGTACAACCTATGTGGTGCATTTGCTTGTAGATGAAGGAAATGTTTATAGTAATATATGCATGTTTTTTGGCACAATTTTATCTTTCCAGCCTTCCTATCTGGGGGCACCTGACATCTGGGGCAAGAAAAACTGAAGAAAATGGCGTCGGTTGCAACTTTTATACCCCTGGCGCACTGACGTCAGGGAAGAGGCGACAGCAACCGACGCTGGACCAAGACTTTGGAACTCAGGCCGACTGTGGGTCACCTGCCAGCAGAATAACATCTACATTTATGGTAGGTACACAACTGTACTGTCTACTCTTTGCATTTCCCCAAATATCTCGTTTCTTGAAGAAAGCCAACAGGTTGAAGAACGTCATAATCCTCATTGGCATATTGTGGCCTCGACAGTACTGGTTTCCCTTTCTTTGGCCTCGCCTAATTCAGAAACCTGTGAGTCTCAGCCCAGCTCCAGATCTACTGTCCCATCCGGACAGATTGGTTTACCCAAATCTCCAGAAAACTCAAGCTCACTACATGGCTTTTCCAGTTCCCATGATTGCCAGGCATTCCTCTCTCAGTTCACCAGTCCAAAGAATTGTTCTGGCTTGTCACAAACCATTGACTAGAGAATTATTCCTTAGTAAGTGGCATATGTTTTCACGTGGATATCTAAGACTAATATTGAGCCATATTTGGCTCCAGTCAAAGTACTAGAGTTACTAGACCAAAAGCACATGGGGTGAAGAAACGGTCAAAAACCACAACAAAAAAAGCACACCAGCTACTGGAGAAAATAAAATAGGATGACCAAAGTCTTCGTGTCAAACAGTTTTATTCCACTTTCATCAACAGACTTCCTCAGAATACTCGGTCAGCATTACCCCCATCATTGTTATGTATACACACTGAAGTACTTGAACTTTTAAACAGTTAATCTTTCTTAAAAATGTTAAAACCGCAATTTTCCTTTTACCTAAAATACATGTTAAACTTTTAATCTCTTTGCTTTTAAAAACATTTTATATTTATGTTTTCATTCAGTCTTGGATGTTGATTAGCACATAATCTAATTTGCCATTTTACTTCTAGAGTATCTAATTTATTTATTTTTATAATCCCCCCCTTAAATTCTGTGGCAAACCTTCTAAAACAGAAAACAAAAACTTTTTGTAACCAGTACAGATAGTTGAATGTTTATAGAAAGCACTGTTGGGGTCTTGACCTTTATACTATACAAGTGTTTTTTAATATGCTTGTCCAAACTACGTGTAGTCATACCTACATAAAAAACTTGGACACCCTGAACACAAAGTTATGCAAACTAAACCACTGGACTTGCAGGATTGTCTTTGTTTTAAATAAATAGTAAAATTAACACTTTCTATATAACTATATTTTGTAACATAAATAAATCTACAACTATAACACATCCCACAACTATACATTCCAACTTCTCTCTCTGTTTGTTGCACTCTAACTAAAGAATCCTGCTGTCCCGCTGTTCTAACAAAGTTTTAAAACATCTCCCTTTACTATAAGCAAAATTAGGTTTAGGTTCTACAACATCCCATATTTGGCGATTCCTTTGCAATATCTTCCAATTTGTATAAATAATCTCTCTTATGGCAGAGGAATCTACAGACATGTTCAGCATAAATACATGATTTTGAACATATTCTCCTGTTTTCCCAAGGACTTAGTGGTACCTCCTTTCAAGATTGGTTGAAACAGTAGCTACCTTATATAACCATTCACTATTATAATCTCTTATCTTTAAACATTTCAACAAGTTGATATTTCTCTCAGAAAGTCACTTTCTCTAGCACAAATTAATTGTCCCCAGGTGTATTTGTCTTGATCGCAAAAGGGTGGCCACTTATAAAATGTAAATTATTGTTGGAGAACATCTCCTTCCTGTAAATTTTACTGTTCATTTCTTTCCTCCCAGTGTCCCACTTTAAACTGATGTCTAAAAAATGTATGTTGTTACCAACTCCACTAATCTTAAATTTCAAATATTCGGAGGTGCCGTTGCCATTATGTTCAGTCAAAAAACTGTTCACTTCTTCTGCTTTTAGGAAGTCATCTACAAAGTGTTAAAAAAGAACACTTAGTATTTCTTGTTCCCACCAATGTAAAACTATACAAGAGGTACCACCAGACCAGATAAGGTCTGGAATTGATTATTCTTTAGTTCCAAAGAGAAACAAACACCTCAGGCTGATTCTGGATCTCGGTGACCTAAACTGCTATGTCATAAAGACATTGGATGGTCACAGTGCAAGCAGTTTTGCTGTGTCTGAATGCAAACATTTGGATATGCTTGATAGTCTTCCAGGATGCCTATCTACACAACAAGATTGCCAAAACATCCAGGGAGTTTCTGCCCTTTGGTCTCACTACAACCCCAGTTGTTCACAAAGTGTATGGTAGTTGTTGCGTCCCTCCTGACACTGAAGGGAATCAGAGTTTTCCCATAATTAGATGATTGGCCTCTCTGCTGCAACCAGAGAGTCCGTAGTAACAGCCAGAAACTACTTGTTATAGCTCTGACTAGCCTTGAGTATTTCTGTAAATTACAAAAAAATCACGTATTTACACAACTTAAATCAATACCTTTATTGAGTGCTATCTAGATATGAAAAGTTGCAGTCAGTATTCCCTTGACAGAATTCAGTCCCTCAGCAATATAATTAAAAACACACATCGAGACTCACTGGTTTTCAGATGTTCTTCGTGTTTCACTGTTGCAGTAATCACACTTGGGTTATCTGCCTGCAGGTAGCCCTCAGTCGGCCCGAATACCAGAGACTTAGTATTTCTGCATTGGATGCTGTCAATCCAGGACTGTCATTAGGTCGTCAGGGGTATAAAAACAGGCAGCCGACGCCATTACATCAGTCTTTCTTGCCGAGGAGCCCGAAGCAGAAGCAGTTCGCAAGTGCCGGTCGGCCGCTACCTGCATTTTCATTTACGAATTTAATAATCCTGAAGTAAGTACCCCGTTGGGGATCCTTTTTTCTTGCTCTAACAGATGTCAGAAAAACTTAACAATTGTCTTGCCTGTTGAAAGCAAATACCTCAGAGATTTTCATTCTTACTGCGTCACCTGTTTAGGCCCAGACCACAGTGTCCCTCGTGTCAGTTTTCTGCCCTATTTAAGGCCCCAACCATTCGTTGCCAGGCTCTCTTTGTTGCTAAATTCTTTCGGTGTCGATCTCCATGTTCTGAAATGGCTTCAGTAACCCATCCGACTACCGATATTCTGAAAAAACGTAAAGATAAAGACAGAGGCAGACCACATAGGTCCAAAACTGCTGATGACGCTTCCGTTAAGCTAGTCGCCAGTCCACCGGTACTCAATGAGGTGCTTTTGCAGCCCGTAATGCCCGCTTCAGTGGATTTGCAGGCCTCTAATGAGACCCATTCGGAGTCCGGTATGCCGCAAGACTCATCGACAGTGGAACCTGCAGATGTTTCTACCTTGGATGGGTCCAGAGCTGCTTAGCAGGCACTAGCTTCTGAGGCAGTCATTCGCTCAACTGATGACTTCTAACCAAAACTACCGAGTTTCTTAGGTCCAGATTACACACTATGCCTAGAAAACCGACGACTAAAGCGCATGCACCTGCTCCCATGCCACAAAAACAAATGCTTAGAACGGCTGAAGACCTTATTACACTGATTAGGGGAAGTCAGCCTTCCCCTGCTAAGAGACAGAGTCCATTCCCCTTTAACTTCTGCAGACCAGGAGTCCGATGACTCTGAAATTTCTGTATATGAAGACATGCCCTTATCTGCTTATGAGGATTCAGATGCAGAGGAATCCATTCCCTCTGCCTCCCCTCCAGAGGATTTCTCTTTTGGTGAAACCTTGCATACCTTATGAGAGCATTTCCACTGGGAATGCCAAGACTATCCTCAGTCCAAAAAGAGACGCAGAGAATTTCTAGAGCTGCCTCAACACAGGTCCTTAGCAATACCCCCTGTCCTGGATGTTGTGGATGATGTTTTTATGGAATCCAGTCTTACTCCTGACACTTTACCTCCTGCCCCTAGGAAACAGGACAGGTACTACAGAGTACCTGACACCCACAAATTTATTTTCAAGAATCCTACTGCTGACCCAGAGATCATTTCCCAGGGGCCTAAAGGTATCAAGTCTACTACAGCCAAGAATCCCACCCCTTCGGACAGGGATTCCAGAGCTTTGGACAGATGGGGTAAGAAGGTATATACCTCTGCAACCCTTGCTTTAGGGCATTGAATTGTCAGTTTCACATGCTGAAGTGCCAGCAACATATTATGGAACTTATTAAACAAAAAGTTGCAACGTTTTCCGACTGTGCAGATAATAAAGAATTGCAGGAGCTTATGCACTCTGCAAGCCAAGTCAAACATACTTTGCAATGTGGCTTTGACGCCCTAGAAGCATCTTGCCAGGCAGCTGTCACTGGCTCTGTACTGAGAAGACATGCTTGGCTGAAGGAGCAGACCTTGCCAGACCATGTCAAATCAAAGTTACTAGACGCTCCTTTGAATAAGGTCTGTTTGTTTGGCACCAAAGCAGAAGAGGTTCTTAAAAAGATGGAAGAAAAAGCTAAGTCTATGCAGACTGTTAAATAATTCTTACAAGTGAAACAACCCCCTAGATTCAGTAGGCATTGCCCTTTCAAACACTGGTTCTTTCCAGCCCTTCTCAAACTAGACCACCCAGACTTCAGTCTCAGGGTATGCAGAGATCTAAGTAATGGAGTGCCCCCACTCCTAAAACAGGGAGTGGTAAGCCACCTCCTTATGGAAAAAAGCTCGCAATTACTTCTTTACTCTACTCCCCAGCCGTGCCCAATTGCTTGTGCCCTTAGGAGGAAAACTTGCCCTTCATGCAAAAAACTGGATGTCCATCACTCAGGACCGGTGGGTCCTCAACATTGTATCCCAGGGGTACAAATTTTATTTCCATTCACTGCCAACCCCAAGCGGGTTTCCAGACCTTTCTCCAAACCGGTGGGCAGAGGCTCAAAACCAAGTACTTTCCCTGCTCAATATCAAAGCTATTCAGCTGGTTCCAGTAGAACAGAGGGGTCAAGGATTCTACTCCAGACTCTTCATGGTACCCAGGAAAGAGGGATCTTGGTACCCAATCCTGGATCTTTCCATTCTCAACACCTTCCTGGTGGTACCAAAATTCAAAATGCTTACCTCGCAAGCTTCTTCCTATGCTAGCCAAGGATGCCTGGTTAGTCACCCTAGACATGAAAGAAGCCTATCTGCATATCCCCATAAGGGAATTATGCAGGAAGTATCTACGTTTCAGGGCAGGGTCTATGCATTATCAGTTCTCTGCACTTCCCTTTGGCTTGTCTACTGCGCCCAGAGTATTCACAAAATGCCTGGCTCCAGCCATTGCATACTGCAGGGAGAAAAATATCCAAATTTACCCGTACTGAGACGACTGCCTGATTCAGGCAGACAGTCAAGAATTGCTGCTGCAGCACCTGACATTTGTGCAAAACCTTCTCACTTTTTTGGGGTACACCACCAACGAAAAGAAATCAAAACTGGTATCCAGTCAAAAGATTGTATTCTTGGGACCAAGCTTGGACACAACTTCCCAGATGGCATTCCTCACCTCAGAAAAACAAGTCTATCTGACAGACTACATCAAACAAATGGCCACCAGAACCCAGCTATCTGCAAGAAAAATACTGCAAGCCCTAGGGTTCATGGCCTCATGTATACTGCTGATTCCGTATGCAAGACTGCATATGAGGAAACTCCAGTGGTACTTAAAAAGTCTTTGGTGCCAACATTCGTAGGACCTGGAAACAGTCATTCCTGTCATACCCTGTCTAAGGACAGAGTTCCTCTGGTGGGCAGAAGCATGCAACCACAACAAGGGACTGCCATTTACTCAACCCCAAGCTGCCCAGACCCTAACCACAGATGCATCAGGCTATGTCTAGGGGTACACATGGACTGAATATGTATTCAGGGCCACTGGAGCCCAAGTCAAATTCATCTGCACATCAACCAAAAAGAGATGCTAGCTGTACAGAATGCCCTAACCTCTTTCAGATCCCTAATCTCTCCAGAACAACTGCTAATAAAAAACAGACAACACCACACTTATGTGGTACATCAACAAGCAGGGGGGGGGGCCCATTTCTACCCACCCTGTAGGCTAACCATGGCCCTGTGGAACACGGCCTTGGACATTCAAGACCATCTGCATGCTCAATTCCTGCCAGGCAAACAAAACTTACTGGCAGATGACTTAAGCAGAAATCTCCAAGACCCACACGAGTGGCAATTGGAGCACGGCACCTTCAACCTTCTGTTCCAGACATGGGGATCCCAGAGGTGGATGTCTTTGCCTCCCCCTACAACCACCAACTCAGCAAATTCTGCACCAGGAATCCTCACAGTAGGGCCTGGAAAGTTGATGCCCTATCTTTTCAGTGGGTAAATCTCTCAATCTATGCCTTTCCCCCTCTTCCCCGCCTTTCAAGAGTATTACTCAAGATCAGACAGGACAGACCAAGGACAATTCTGATTGCCCCAGGCTGGCCATGCCAGCACTGGTACCCACTCCTGTGCAGCCTGACATCGGTGCCACCCTTGCACCTACACCAGAATCCAACCTTCCTCTCTCAGTTGGAGGGACAGATTCTGCATCCACAACTGCAAACCCTAAATCTTGCATCCTGGCTTATTCCTTGACTTCTCCCCCAGCGACCTTAAGCAAACAGGTGCTGGACATCATTCTTGAAGCCAGAAGACCCAGTACAAGAAAATCCTATGCTGATAAGTGGAAGTGGTTCTGCTCATGGAAGAGAGGACACAACACTGCCCTGTCTTCTTATCCTGGATTACTTAGCAGATCTACTCCACAAAGGCTTGTCCTTCTTCATTAAGATACATGCCTCAGCCATTTCTGCTCATTACAACACTGAGCCACCTCTCTTCTCGCACCCTCTTATCAAACAGTTCCTGAGCGGGGCAGACAACTTAAGGCCACCAAGGAGAGCACCCACCTCTGCTTGGGACCTTAGCTTTGTACTGGAGAAACTCACACTTCCCCCCTTTGAACCTGCTGCATCAGCAGAGTTAAAATTCCTCTCTTGGAAAACATCCTTGCTTCTAGCCATCACTTCAGCTAGAAGAGTGTCTGAGCTACAAGCACTGATGGCTGTGGAACCCTTCATTATTTTGCATGCTGACAGGGTTTCCGTAAGGACCAGCCCTTCCTTTATGCCTAAAGTGGTGTCCAGTGTGGCTCTCAATCAATCCATCCGTTTGCCAACCTTCTTCCCTAATCCTCAAAATAAAGGGGAAAGGATCCTGCACTCCTTGGACGTGCACAGATAGCTCAGATTCTACCTTGATAGGACTAAGCCCTTCAGAAAATCTGACCGTCTACTAGTCATCTTTGCAACAGGGGCAGGGGGCAAGGCCATTTCAAAACAAACAATTTCCAAATGGATAGCTCATTGCATCCATTTCTGCTACAAGCACCATGGAAAACCAACCCCTCTGGGTATCAGAACACATTCCACTAGGGCTACATCTACCTCTACAGCATTTATCAAGGGAGTCCTTACCAGGGACATCCTGGAAGCTGCTGCCTGGAGTTCAGTACACACCTTCACCAAGCATTACCACGTGCCTATCTTTTACAAATCCAGGGCAGGTTTTGCTATAGCAGTCTTGCAAGGCCTACTAGCCAGCCCTAACTCTTCTTGACTGCCTCCACCCTTCTTCAGCTTTGGGAATCAACCCAAGTCTGAAGACTGCATCAGTGAAACACAAAGAACATAGTATAGTTGTGTACACTTACCATAAATGTAGATGTTCGAGTGTATTCACTGTTGCAGTCCTGGTTTCCATCCCTCCAGCCCCCTGGTTTTCTCTCTCTCTCCTCTCTGTGGGTATTATTAACCCCTTCTGGGGTTTTGGTATTGGTATGTACTTTTTACTGGTGGTGTTTTCCCCACCGTAACCTAGCTCCCTATTTGGGGGGCTCCTGTCATTTGGGGCAAGAAAAACTGATGTAATGGCGTTGGCTGCCTGTGTTTATACCTCTGACAACCTGATATCAGTCCTTGAGCGACAGCATCCAATGAAGAAATGCTAAGTCTCTCGTATTTGGGCCGACTAAGGGCTACCTGCAGGCAGATAACCCAAGTGTGATGACTGCAACAGTGAATACACTCAAACATCTACATTTATGGTACGTGTACACAACTGTACTATCCCTAGGATTGGTAACATCCACCATAGTCATGATTAGTTGTGCACAGTTTTACATGAGAATTTTACAGTGGATGCTCAGTGTTCAGTGGTCTCAACTTTCAAACCACCCTTCTGTGCCCCTATGTGTAAACCAGCTCTGCAGGCTTCTTCTCAAATGGTGGTTGACTTCCCTAGCAATGTCTGTGGGACAACCTTTCATTCTTCTACCTCTGTCAGCAACACTTACCACAGCTACCCCATCTTTGTGGCGGAGGACTTTTTGAGGGAAGAATGAGTCCTTGTTCCTTGAACCAAAGGCCAATCTACACATCCACACCCTAGGGATGAGAGCAGATGTTCATCGTGCATACAGCTGCAGTCATAACAGATGGGTTCTCCTGCCGTCAGGCGGGTCCTCGGTCGGCCGAATTCCAAAGTCTAGGTCTGGCGTCGGTTGTCGTCGCTTCTTCCCTGACGTCAGAGCACCAGGGGTATAAAAGAATCAGCCGACGCCATTTTCTTCAGTCTTTCTTGCCGCGCGGTGCCCGAAGCAGAAGCAGTTCGCAAGTGCCGGTCGGCCAGCTCTTGAAATTACGAAAATTTTGCAACCGAAGTCTTCTTGAAAGCTAAGTACCCCGTTGGGGAAACTTTTCTTGCCTCAGACCGATGTCAGATAAAGTTAATAATTGTATTTCTTGTGGGAAGCAAATACCGCATAAGGATTTTCATTCCCTCTGCATTCCTTGCTTAGGCCCAGACCACGACGTCTCGGTCTGTCGTTTCTGTGCTACATTCAACAAACGCACCATTAAGCGTCGGGCAGAGTTCGCCCAGCACTATTTTGCAAAAAATTTAACTATATTATGTCGTCGGATCCACCGACTCCAGTTTTGCCTAAAAAACGCAAAGATAAGGACCGACACACGAGGTCCGCGGCCTCTACCGACACCACGCCAAAGCTGACTACAGGTGGTCTGGTTCTCAGTGAGGAGCCTACGCAGCCCCTGCCTACCGACGACACTTCATTGGCGGTGTCTTCTGTGCCCGAGGTCGCAGGCTCCTCAGCCCACACCCCGACTACAGATACCGAAGCCACACTTGGTGGGGAATCTCAAAATGTAGACAGGTCTGCCTCCTCTCAAGGTGTCTTCAGACCTTCCTCTTCTTTTTCTATCAAGGCTTTCACTAAGTCTAAAGCAGCCATGCATCCTAAGAGACCAGCTCCACAGGGCCCTTCTCCAGGCCCCATGCCTAAAAAACAGATGCTTAAAATGGCTGAGGATTTGATTACTCTTATCAGGGGTTCTCAACCCCCCCCCCCCCCGGACAAAAGGCCCAGAGTGGAGGAAGAATCCCCCTCCTCTGACCAGGCCTCCATTATTTCAGAGCACTCTGATGAACAGGAACATTCTTACTCCCCTTTTGAAGATTCTGATGCTGAGGAGTCCCCCCCCCCCCAGAGGATTACTCATTTGGGGAGACCTTGCATGCCTTAAGGAAACACTTCCACTGGGAAAGCCAAAAGTACTCAGATTCCAAGAAAAGGCTTAGGGATTTTCTCTTGCTACCTCAGCACAGGCCTCTGGCTATACCTCCTGTCTTAGACATACTAGATGATGTGTACTCGGAGGCTTACCTTAACCCAGATTTTTTACATCCAGCCCCAGTCAAGCCCGACAGGTACTACCGGGTTCCTGACTCTCACCAATTTTTATACAAAAGCCATGCGGCTGACCCAGAAACTATCTCACAGGGCCCCAAGGGAATTAAGGCCTCCACTTCTAAAAACCCATTACCTTCCGAGAGAGATTCCAGATCCTTAGAAAGGTGGGGGAAAAAAGGTATACACCTCGGCCACCTTAACCATGAGGGCATTAAACTGCCAGTTCCATATGCTAAAGTACCAACAGTTTCTGTTATCACAGTTGAGAAGTAAAATGTCACAACCTGAACAACCAGACTTGAATGAGCTGCAGGATTTGATGCATAGTGCAGAACAAGTGGGTAAACATACCTTGCAATGTGATTTTGATGCTCTAGAGGCCTCATGTAGAGCTGCTGTTACAGGATCAGTCATACGTAGACATGCTTGGCTCAAGGAGCAAACCTTACCAGATCATGTCAAAGCTAAATTACTAGATGCCCCTCTACAAAAGGATGTATTATTTGGTGTTAAAGCTGAGGAGGTATTAAAGAAAACGGAGGAAAAGGCTAAATCAATGCAAACAGTGAAAGAATTTCTACAGGTACAACCTCCACGTTTCAGTAGAAATTGGCCTTCCAAACATTGGTCCTTTCCAGCCACGGACAGACCCCAAAGAGGTAGATACAGACGCCCGAGGGGCAGAGGGCAATTTCAAGGATCGTTTAGAGGCAGACAATGGCAAGCTCCTACACAAAGAGGTGGTGAGGATAGTTCGCAGCCATTGAGAAAGCAAGCCCAATGACTTTCCCCTTTGCATGCCAAGCAAGGCTCAAATGGCGGCACCCTTAGGTGGAAAACTGGCATTATTTTCAAAAAATTGGCATATTGTCACAAAAGACAAATGGATCCTGGACATTATAAACAGAGACTACAGATTCCATTTTCACACCCTTCCAAAAATGAGAGGCATGCCAAACCTGCCACACAATCAAAGGGCAGAGGCACAAAGACAAATTTCAGATCTCATGGACATGAAAGCTATTCAAGAGGTACCTACTCACGAACAAGGTCAAGGTTTTTATTCCAGACTGTTCCTGGTACCAAGGAAGGGAAAAGATTGGAGACCTGTTTTGGACCTATCCATCCTAAACACATTTTTACTCGTACCAAAATTCAAGATGCTCACATTACAGCAGCTTCTTCCCATGCTGGGCAAGGAGTCTTGGCTGGTAACAGTGGACCTCAAGGAGGCATACCTGCATGTCCCATTCAGACAAAATTGCAGAAGATACCTCAGATTTCTTGCAGGTTCAACCCATTATCAATTCTCTGCATTGCCCTTTGGCTTATCTACTGCGCCCAGAGTATTCACGAAATGCCTGGCATCAGTAATTGCCTACTGCAGACTTCAAGGGATACAAATATACCCATATTTGGACGACTGCCTGATCCAAGTGGACAGCAAGCACATACTTTTGAAACATCTGGCTTTTGTAATAATGTTGTTGAATTCTCTGGGATACACAGTCAACAAAAAGAAATCAAGGCTAATACCCTCTTTATAAAATAATTTTCCTGGGTGCCAACTTGGACACAAACACCCAGATGGCCTACCTCATGCCAGAGAAGCAGGGGCAACTAACTCAATACTTCAGAACACTAGCAAATTTCACCAGGCTGACTGCAAGGAAAATCCTGCAGGCTCTGGGATTCATGGCATCTTGCATTCTACTAATCCCATGTGCAAAGCTGCATATGAGGAAACTTCAATGGTACCTGAAAAACCTATGGTCTCAACACAGCCACAGTTTGGAAACAATAATACCACTAATTCCATGTCTTCAAAAGGAACTTCTGTAGTGGGCTCAAGCATGCCAAACAAACACAGGTCTCCCATTCTGCAAGACTCAAGCAAATCAAGTCATCACAACAGACGCCTCTGACTACGCCTGGGGGGCGCACATGACAGATTGGCGCATTCAGGGCAAATGGTCCCAAAAAGAAAAGCACCTTCACATCAATCAAAAGGAAATGCTAGCAGTAATAAATGCTATTATAGCTTTCTCACACCTTCTGCATCCAGGTCAACTATTGATAAGTACAGACAACACCACAGTAATGTGGTACATAAACAAACAGGGAGGAACCCATTCATACCCCCTATGTAGGCTGGCCATGTCACTTTGAAACGTGGCTCTGGAATTACTAATCGAACTTCAAGCACAGTACTTGCCAGGCAAGGAAAACACGCTGGCAGACAAACTAAGCAGAAATATGACAGATCCACACGAATGGAAGTTGCATCCTCAAGTTTTTACAGAGATAATTCAAGCATGGGGAAGGCCAGACATAGATCTCTTTGCCTCCCACAAAAATCACCAATTGACAAAATTCTGCCCAAGGACTTTTCATCCACAAGCCTGGAGAGTGGACGCTCTCTCTTTCATTTGGACAACAATGACAGTTTATGCCTTTTCACCTCTTCCTCTGCTGCCCAAAGTTCTATTAAAAACCAGAGCACACAGACCAAAGATGATTCTCATTGCTCCAGACTGGCCAAGACAGCACTGGTACCCACACCTGAGGAGCCTGACGCATTCCCTTCCATGGACCCTACCTCTAATGCCTCTTCTTCTGACTCAGCACAGCTTCAAAACTCTTCACAGTCAGCTGAAAACACTCAATCTGGCCGCATGGAAGATTCCTTAACATCACAACAGACCCTACTCTCCAAGGAGGTGCAGGATGTCATTTTGGAGGCCAGAAGGCCGTCCACTAGAAAAGCTTACTCCGCAAAATGGAAACGATTTTGTGCCTGGAATGAGAAAAAGGGCCAGAATCCTGGAAAACTGAATTTACCTCAAATATTACAGTATCTAGCTGAGCTGCTAAGCAGTGGACTTTCATTCTCCTCCATCAAAATCCATGCCTCAGCCATTTCTGCAGAATACAACACTGATCCACCTTTATTCTCTCACCCCCTCTTAAGACAGTTCCTCAGAGGGGCTAAGAATATAAAACCCCCAAGGAAACAACCAATTCCTGCTTGGGATCTCAATTTCATTCTAGAAAAGCTGACCTTGCCTCCTTTTGAGCCAGCTGCCTCAACAGATTTGCAATATTTGTCCTGGAAAACAGCTTTCCTTCTGGCTATCACCTCAGCTTGTAGGGTATCGGAACTACAAGCCCTCATGGCTGTGCAGCCTTTTATCATCTTCCATCAGGACAGAGTTTCCTTACGAGCCAACCCGTCCTTTATGCCAAAGGTGGTATCCAGGGTAGCTTTGAATCAGGCTATACACTTACCTACCTTTTACCCTAATCCTCAAAACAAAGGGGAGAGACTACTACATTCCTTGGACATCCACAGACAGCTGCGTTATTATTTGGACAGAACAAAGCCTTTCAGAAAATCAGAACAGCTCTTTGTGTCCTATGCTATAGGAGCTCAAGGTAAGCCAATTTCCAAACGGACAATCTCAAAATGGATAGCCCACTGCATACGCTTTTGTTACTCTTTTCATGGTAAAACTGTACCTACAGGCATAAGATCTCACTCCACAAGGGCCACAGCTACCTCTGCAGCTTTCCTCAGAGGAGTTCCTACCAAAGATATTTTGGAAGCAGCCACTTGGAGTTCTGTGCATACCTTCTCCAAGCACTACCACCTACCTTTATACTCCAAAACTAGAGCAGGCTTTGCCACTGCAGTCTTGCAGGGCATTCTGGCTCCTCCTAGTTCCACCTAGTGCCTACCACCCCTTCTTAGCTTTGGGATTCTACCCATCTGTTATGACTGCAGCTGTATGCACGATGAACATAGTACAGTTTTGTACCTACCATAAATGTAGATGTTCGAGTGCTAATACAGCTGCAGTCCAGGTTTCCCTCCCTCCTTCCTCTCTTGGGACAGGCCTATTGGCTAACACCTCCTCATACAACCTGATTGGGGTATTCTGTTATGGTGTATTTGCTTGCAACTACTGTATTTTGATTATATTGCATTGCTTTATTACACAAATTTATGTATTGCCTTCCTTCTGGGGGCACCTGACATCTGGGGCAAGAAAAACTGAAGAAAATGGCGTTGGCTGGTTCTTTCATACCCCTGGCGCTCTGACGTCAGGGAAGAAGCGACGACAACCGACACCAGACCTAGACTTTGGAATTCGGCCGACCGAGAACCCGCCTGACGTCAGGAGAACCCATCTGTTATGACTGCAGCTGTATTAGCACTCGAACATCTACATTTATGGTAGGTACAAAACTGTACTTTTTCCTTGTGTTGCAGTATTTTATAATCCCCTTTCTGGAGTGAGGACCATTTAAAAACTTAGCAAATGTGTAGTAAGCAGAGGAATCATATCCTATCCCCTTTGTAGGCAAACCGTAAGAGTGTGACACTGGGTGATGACATTGCATAATGTTCTAATCACAGTGCACATTCTGGAGAAAGCCATTTGCCTAGCAGACAGACTCAGCAGGTCTGTTGTAATGCATCACAAATGTCCTCTCAGTTCATCAGTAGCTCAGCAAATCATCAGCTGTTGGGGCCAGCCATGTTGCAACCTTTTTGCATCCCTGTCCAACATCAAGTGCAGCAGATACTTCACTCTGATCACCTCAGAGTGTTAGTCAGCAGGAGATGCTGTAGTCTGTCACTAGCCCTCTGGACCTCTGTATGCCTGTGCCCAATTGCTCTTATTTCTAGATTCTTACCGAAAGCAGATGCATGCAAAGCTACAGTAATGCCGTTTCCCCTATTTTGGCCCAGCAAATCTGGTTCCCTTTGCTCAGACCTCATTTAAAGAAGCACCTATGGCTTCTAGATTCTCACTCAGATCTTCTTTCTGACCTGCCTAAGTAACCACACTTGTACTTATGGAACCTCAAGTTAACTGTTTGATTTCTCCAGTTCCTGTGTTGGCCAAGGACCCTTCACTATCCCAGAGCACAATCTGCATTTTGTCCACTTAGCAAAATTATCTACTCATAAACTTTACAAGAGCAAATGGAAACAATTTTCCATATGGACTGTGGGACAAGGTTGAGACCCATTTTCTTCTTCTGTTCCAGAAATTTTATAATTCCTTTCAAACTTATTTGAGGCTGGCTGTAGTTATTCTATGATTATGATGCAGCTTGTATCAATCTCTAATTTACATGGTGACTCACAACTGTTCTTTTGAGTCACACAAGCTCTGCAAGGCCTTTTTGAAAGGAATATTCCTTCTTTGTACTTCAGTTAAAGATCCTGCCTCTCTGGGACCTCGGTTATGTACTGGAGACTCAAAGCCCCCTTTGAGCCATTCTCATTCTCAGACCTAAAATTCCTATCTTGGAAAACCTCCTTTTTGGTTGGCATCATGTTAGCCAGGATTTCAGAGTAGCACACATTATCTTAAGCTCTACTGTACTTTTTCACAAGGACAGAGTCTGTCTGAGAACCAACCCATCCATTATTCCATAGTTGCATCAGAGAGTAATCTAAGTCGGGCAGTCATTTTACCAATTTTCTTCCCTAATTGTTCTAATAAAGGAGAGTATCCTTTGCACATTCTGGATGTCCATGGATAATTTAAATGTTAACCTTCACAGAAGCAAAACTAGCAGGAAAGATATTCAGTCATATATTTTGCCCCATGCAGGATGAGCAGCAATGTTTCCAAAATAACATTGTTCAGATGGCTTTCAGGCTGTATTTCCTTTGCGTACACTTCCAGAAAGAAATCATTACCAACTAAACCAAGAGCTCACTCCTCTAGATGTGTTAGTTTGAACTGTCTTCTTCAGAATCTCTACTATGGATGAAATTTGCATGGCATCATCATGGCCTATGTTGAATACATTTTAGAAGTGTTATAAACAATATAATTTCCAGATTTAGAGCTTTATTTGGAGCTACAGTTCTTAGAGGTATTCTTTCATGATGTCACCCAAGAAGTCTGGTAGCTTACGATTTTGACCCAAGAGTTGGATTGGACGGACAAGGTAAAATAAGATGCGGAAGTTATTTACTTAACATATAATCCTGGATTCTATTCATCCTAGTCTGTCTGCTATGACATCCCCCTTCCAAACTGTCACCTTTTTTCTGAGGCCCTGGCATGGCAGCCTGATGCACTTCTGCCCTTGTTTGTTATAATTATGACATGTCCCTTGGTCCTATTCTTCCTAGCCAGCAAACTGGATCTGAGGTTATTGAGAGCACAGGGGAACTATAAGAGGAACGTTCTGAAGGAACTGGAGGCATGGAGCACTTAACAGAAGGCTGGATCAATTCCAACAAGTGAATCGGTACCCAACAAGTATTATTGGATGAACTAGGATGACAAGGATCTAGCTTTGTGATGCATACATAACTTTGATATTATTATGTATTTTTATTGTAACTGAATACATTACTAAATTGTTGAAAATTTCATGCTTGCATGAAATATATTTATAGAAATTCTGAGACTGGTGCATTTGTGAAGTAAAAGAAATATTCACAGCTGAGATGGCTGTCTTTCTTAGTTTATTTGGTTCCTGAGAGAACAGTACTCCTAATTTCATTTTTCATTTTTAGATGAGTGAAGGTGAAAGTGATGATACTGATCTGCAGATTTTCTGTGTTTCATGTGGACATCCTATCAACCCAAAAGTAGCTCTTCGGCACATGGAGAGGTGCTATGCCAAGGTAAGAATTCAGCTTTTCTCAAGTAATTTTGCTTAAGGATATTACTGTACAATGATTTATTATCAGCAGAGTCATAATATGACTTAGAGCCAGCTTGTGTCTGGAACCACATTTACGTAATTTCTGTACCAACAATGAAAATATTTTGGTTGATGGCAGACACTAAATCTTTATTTGACAGAAGTTACTATGTAGATGTCATCTGTCATTGTCAGACGGCTGACTGGGGTTGAAAGAACAGAATGTCCAGTGACAGTAGTCATTCCTTGAAACAGGTGCTGGACCAACATGCTTCACAGAGAATGTTCCTGGATGAAGCTAGAGGTTCCATCCATGTTACCAGCCGTCAAGAAATTAAGAAAATTAAAAAAAAAAAAAAAAAAAATGAAGAAATGTAAAAAATTAGTAAACACAGATGGCTAGTTTGTCTAATTTGTTTTCTAAAGCAGAACAAATCTCAAGATCTTTCAGCTTTTAAAGCTGTTTCCTGGGATGTTGATTCCAGACTTATTC
This sequence comes from Protopterus annectens, assembly GCF_019279795.1. NCBI lineage: Eukaryota > Metazoa > Chordata > Ceratodontiformes > Protopteridae > Protopterus > Protopterus annectens. The sequence continues at coordinate 873,308,029 of NC_056741.1, read as the reverse complement.
CCACGCCCAGGATCAGAGGTGTTTTTTTTTTTTTTGTGTGGTTTTTGTTTGTTTGTGTGTTGTGCTCATACAATGCCCAAGTAAAAAGATTGAAAGTGCCAGAAGAGCTTAAGGAGTAGCCCACCCCAAATCTTTGATAATGAAGTCCATATTGTTATCAGAACCATAATCTTAAAACAAAGTATGCTTGTATTTTAGTTTAAATCATTTATTTCCTGAACTAAATTTGTTTTTAATTTTTTGATTTGTGCTAGGAAACCTAATCTGATCTGTGGAAATCTCCATTTGAATTTAACAAAAAATGTTGTATGTTAAGCAGTATAAGTAATATGCTGTTCATAATTCACTGCTGCAGTACTGAGTACTCTTGGAATTCTTGCGTACAAGAACCCATTGGTTGGTTAGAAAACCAGAACTCTCACTTTTGTGTGGGTCCAGATCACAGTGTGCCCAGTCATCCCTTGTGTGCTTATTTCAGTTGCAGATCATCAAGTGCAGGGCAGATTCCTTAGAAATGTAACTCATCCAAAAATCTCATTGATGACCTGAGCTTTCCATGGCATCCACTGGACCACTTCTGATTTCCCATAGAAAAAGAAGTACTCAAAGGAGAAGTTTGTTTGGGAAGTCAGCAACACCACTTTGGAGTTGGAACTTCCCAGGCTCAAGGGAACTGTTGTAAATGAGACCTCTGTTTTGCAGCTCTTATTTCTAGCACATTCAGCTGAGGTCTATGGTGTGAACCCAAAAAAAAATGACACACCTGCATCCCCCGGCATGTCCTCATGAGACAAAGTGTCAAGATTATTTGTTATCCTAAAAGCCATTGTGCAGGCCTCGGTTATCATCACAGAAGGGAAGGGTGATAACCCCACAGTACTTGTTCAGGAGGGTATCCAAGGAGGCAGCATCAATGTCACAGGTGTCAGCCCATGCCTCATGCCCCAGTGCCTACTAGCTAGACTACATGCACGAACACAGATCCAGGACACTGGAACAAAAGGGCTGTCAGTTTGCCTGAGCCACCGCTCACTGTGTCTTATCCCCCCACTAGGTCTCTTATAAGTTGGTCTGTGTTTTCATGGAATTTATTAAGTTTGTGCAACCCACATCTAAAAAAGCTTCTTTATCAGGGGTACCTTCTTTAAAAAGAAATAGGAAGCTTTCTTCCTATATGCATTTAGATAACCCAGACTCGGACATGGAAAACTGAAGAAATTGTCCCAGTAAGAGTAGCTGTTACTCAGCCTCGCCATTGAGTATTTTTCTTTTGGAGTTGCCCTTTGTAAGATGAAGGAGATCTTTAACTGTGAGACCATGGTGCTGTCCTGACTGATATCACTGTTGCAGTATTTCGAACAGATGAGTTTTTGCCAATGATGTCCTGCTGGGTTACTAAGGTCTAAATCTTCCCTTATCTATATGTCCAGTGTATGACCTCAGCCTGTAAGCATAAGGGTACTTAAGCAAATATATGAGCGTAGACCCTCGGAAGATCTTGCCACCAGCCTGAATGCAGGTTTTGCACCTGTCTGATCTTCTCATAATGATTTGTACTGCAAGCCCTAACAGATTAAAATAAGTGCCCCATTGGCAAACTGTCATCTAGGAAGAAGAAAATGTGAATACAGTAGACTGATACAAAGACTGATTCACAGTGCCTTTTCTGCTTAGGTGCAGAGCATGGCTACAAATACTCTTCCGTCTGCTAGTCCTGCATACCTAAGACTTTGCTCTCTTGTTTGTCAGCACTGAATATTTTCCAAGAGACTGAATGATTGTAATGTTTAGCCTAGTCAGATATGGCGGATCCCTCCACATCTTCCATACCATCTGCTCCAAAGAAAGATCTCAAGAGGCCTAGGCCCAATGTCCAGTCTGCCAGTTAGATTCAGGCATACCCTTAGTAATTCAGTTACTCAAGACACCCGCTGCCGCGACCGTGGTGGATGCTAGTATGGCATCCAAGGACCAATGTCTGAAGTGACTGCTTCTGGAACGGAGAAGGGGGAACTGCAGATCATTGCCTTGGAGGACCCATGAGGTATCCCTCAGGTTTTGGAACAAGAAGAGTTCCAGTATCACTGATTGAGGTACTTCCTTGAAGCCTCCTCAATTAGTCCAAGCAGACATCTAAGCATGTTCTCTCCTCCTGATCTTCTAGGGAGAAGGACTATTCTCAGAGGCTGTTCAAGGCCATTATGGTCTCAAGCCTCCTTCCATTTCATCTCCTGTGCTCACTGCACATAAGGTTACTGTGGAGTCTTCCTCTGAAGATGAGGAGGGGGGCCTTAGATTTGGATGATCAATTCCCTAGCATACTCCTTCAAATTCAGTGACCTGGTCAGGTGCCCTCAGATGATGAGGATTCCCTGTCTCCTGATTCGCCTGTAGAAGTGGTATCTTTTGGAGAAGCCATTGTTAGTAGGATGACACTTTTTGAGTAGGAGTTTTGAGCAAACTGCTGATGTTCAGAAAAGATACTGCAGCCTTTTGGAAGTGGGCACACCAGCCCCTTCCTCTGTCCCTTCAGTTCTGTAGACCTCTGCTTTATGCTCTCACCCTCCAGCCCCCAGGAGGCCTTATAGATTGTATAAAGTTCCAGATGAACCTGAGTGTTTTTTTTTTCTTTTCAGAATCCAGTTGCTGATCCTTCAGCCATTTCTTTAGCCTCAGACAAATCACCTAAGCTTCTGCCAAATGCTTTTGCCCTACCCTCAGACAAGGACAGTAGGGCCATGGACAGATTGGGGGAGGAGGATCTGTGCTTCATCTTTTGTGGCCTTCAGAGCCATTGATTATCAGACACAGATGACAAATACCTTCTGTCTATCCTGGCAATCTGAATAAGGCTGTTACTAACCTGATAGGGTCAGACTCTAGGTAACGCATTATCTTTGGTGGCTTAAGACAGTCGGGTAGCTAGGCACAACATAAAATGCAGCTATGATGCTGTTGAGTCCTCTTCCAGAGCAGCTTCTACTGGTTCAGTTATTAGGTGGTACACATGATTACACTCTCAGCGCTTCCCTGAAGATTTCACAGCAAAACACCTAAATTCCCATCTTAGCTGGGACCTTTTATTTGGACTACAGGCAGCTAATTTATTCAAGATCTCGTAAGTGCAAGATAAGTGCAAGATAAAACTATGAAGGACTGCAGACAAATTCCTCTTATCTCTATGCCCAGATACCAGAGAAATTACCCTAGCAAGTCCTCTTTTATCAGAAGAGAGTATAGACCTGTGAAGCACAAGAAAGCATCCAGTTTTTTGACAACTTGCTTGGGGTTCTTCAGGAGGCAAGGTGACCCACTACCCAAAAAACCTACATAGCCAAATGAAAGACATTTTCAGTCTGGTGTGAAGCAAGAAAACTGGACCCAACAATGAAAGGTTCCTCTTGTTTTACCTTGTTTGTGTGAGCTCATGAAAGATGGATTGGCATATTAATTTGTTAAAGCCCACTTTTTGGCAATTTCAGCTTGTCTTCTACTTAACCCTCCTCTTATGTCCTGGGTTAAGCTCAAGTGTCTTTTAAAAAGGGTCCTGCACTTAAACCCTCTGAGAAAACCTGTACCTCCCCCTTGGGATCTCAGCTAGGTGCTGGAAAAGCTTATTCTGCCTTCCTTTGAACTAGCAGCTTTCTCGACTCTCAAATTCTGCACATGGAAAGCATTTTTGATAGCTCTCACTTCTGCTAGATGGGTCTCCGAGCTCTAGGCACTCATGGCTACTCCTGCCTTCCTTATTTTCCATAAGGACATTGTGTTCCTGAGGGTCATTTTTTCTTTCCATCCTTCCTTCATGCCCAAAGTGGTAAACCAGATGTCCCTCAATCAGGCCATCAACTTACCTTCATTCTTTCCCAAACCACAGAACAGGGGAAGAAAGAGTTGCACATTCCCTGGATGTACACAGACAAGTCTATTCTTAAGTCAGGCCATCTGTTTGCTTCCATCCTGGACTCTAAGCGGGGCCAGCCAATATCCATACACAGTATCACTAGCTGGATTTCTAGGTACATATCTTTTTTTTGCACTTATCATGGCAAATCCTAGCCCTGTTTCCTAAAGCTCATTCTACTAGAGCAGTGTGTCCTCTTTGGGATCTTTCTGCAGATTCCGAGCTAAACCTGGAAGCAGCTACCTGGTTTTCAGTGGACAATTTTACTAAGCATTACAGAACAGATGCCTTTTGTAAATCCAGAGCTGCATTCATGACTGCATGTCTTTCTGGCCTCTTAGACAGTTCTCACAAATCTCAGCTGTCTACCCTTCTACTCCCTTAAACTATGGGAATCACCCATCTGTTTGGAATACTGCAGAAGTGATTTCAGTCAGGACATAGTACAGTTGTGTAAGAACTTATCAGTAGCAGAAGATATCTTAACAATAAATGTTACAGTAGTCCTTTCTTCCCACCTTCCTCCTTCTTTTTCTCTTTGTCCTTCATTTTACTCTCCTGCCCTGATTGGCAGCCTGTAGGACTAAGGGGAACTTTTCTTTTCTCCCATTTTTCCCCTCCTAGCTGACTACTTTCTTCCCAGATGTCTTCAGGCTGTTGGCTTGGAGATAATTTGTGGTTTTGTGCTCATATGTCCACTTATGTGCCCCTACACTCTCTGGCTGAGGTCATACGTCAGTTTTACGGCTAATTGAAGGTTTAAGTTTTGATACCCCAGCTGGATATTAGTGGTGAAAAAAACATTTGTTTGGAATATTGCAACAGTGTTCAGTAGGACATCTACTGCTATGGAAAGTTTTTACACATCTGTATTTTCTGCCAGACATGGATTCTGTATAACTTTTGTGCCTACCAAAGCCAAGACCTATGACATACCTTCAGTGTTAGAAGTCTTTGTTGTTGCTTTTGCCTCTGCATCCTTGCAACTTGAGTCCCATCCCCATGCTCCTTGGACCATCCCCCTGCTCCTAAGAAGCCAGAAAGGTTTTATAGGGTTCTGGGTTCTTGACACCCACAAACATCTGCACAAAAATCGTCTTGTGGATCCAGCAGTCACATCCTTGGAATCCAGCAAGAAATCCAAAATTGGCTGTAGTCAGGAATCCTTTTCCAAATGACAAAGAGCAGGATACTCAACCAGTTTGGAGAAATAATTGCACCTTATTTACCCTGACCATTGGGGCCCTCAGTTGCCCATCTCATATGTTGAAGTTTCAGGAGTTCTGCCATGTTCATTTGAGGCAGAAGGCAAAGGAGATGGAGGATAAAGGCCTTAGAAAACAGATGCTTGAACTTTGTAACCTCAATTCTCAGTTTGCCAGGCACTCCATGAAGTGTGATTATTGTGCTGTAGATGTATCCTCTGAGTGTCTGCTGTGAGGTCAGTGGTTATGTGCCTTGCCTGGTTGAAGACTCAACCCCTTCAAGGGCATGTAAAAGTGGAGCCCCTGGATGCTCCCTGGCTAAGGAGCTTCTTTTCAAAACTCTTGCAGAGAAGGTATCCAAGAAATTGGAGAGGGAGAAAAAACTATGCAGTATGTCAATGACTTTACTTCCCCATCACTTGGATATGTCAGAAACTACCCAAGCAGAAGCTGGCCATTCATTCCAAAACAAGACAATAACAGAGCCTAAAAAGAGTAGAAGGGCAGTAATAAAAAATGCAACACTCTTAAAATTCATACCTGGGGGCAATCAATGCCATGACAACCAGATGTGGGCAGCTCTGACTTGTGATAGCACCTCTGTTCCCTCTTAACAAAATATCCACCTCAATTTCCTCTCTTTCCCAGCCCTCCCACTCCACATTTCCAGTACAAAGTAGGAAATAATTTCCAAAAAATGCTCGATGCTGACTTGATCCAGCCAAAGGAAAACAAACCAATGCAGTCAAACAAAAAACCTTCGGATGGATGCTGCTGTGTTCTAATAATAATTTATTAAAATCAAATAAAATCCAAGAAAACAGTAAATACAAGATGTTAGCGCTTTCGGGTGTTACCCTTCATCAGACAAAGCACAAATAACACTGAACACAATTTAAAATAAGTGCCATCCAATCACAACCTAGTAAAAGACCCGCCTATTCTTCAGGGCGGGCTTCATGGGTATGATATCATTGAGACCTGGCCATCTATGGGCCATAAGTTCTATAATCCACCTGGACTCTATGAGCTCAGTAAGTTGTTTAATGTCCCCCCCCCTTTTGTTAAGTTTGACATTCACAATAGCCCTGAACCTAAAGCTATGTGTGGGATAATCATTCACATGCCTAAATAAGGCATTGTGTATATCTCCATTCCTTATGGCTGATAGGTGTTGTAGCACCCTTACTTTAAACATGCTATTGGTCTTGCCCACATAAAAACATGGGCAAGACTTACATTCGGCCAAATAGATGATGTCTTTGGTCCTACAAGTTGCCTTAGCCTTTAGCTGAAAGGTTCTACCTGTACTGGGATGTGCGAAAGTAGTGTCTTTACATATAAAAGGACACGCCTTGCATCTCCCACATGGTGTACTGCCAACTTGCTTAACATATTTTATATCCTCTGTAGAGTGTTCTCTACAGAGAATATCCTTCAAACTCTTGTTTTTTCTATATCCAAATACAGGATAGGGACCTATAATGCTCCTAATTTTATCGTCACTGGTCAAGATATTCCAATTCTTCCTTACTATATCAGTAATATCTCTGATATTACTGCTGTATGTCAACATCAACTTAAGATTAGATTCACGCTCTCTTCCATTCAACAATTCTTTTGTTGGCAAAACTTGGGAGTGTAGCCATGGTTTATATTTATGTCCCCTTTTAGCTTTGCTATTCATAATGGTCTTATTGACCATGTTATCCTGGTATCCCCTATCTTGTAGGAAGCCTTTCAACCTATGAGTCTCTCCTTCAAAGCAAGTTTCCTCAGTACAGATCCTAGAAATCCTGCTCACCTGTCCTTGTATAATACTTGGAAAGGTGTAGCGTGGATGCATACTGTCGTATGACAGAAGCGTGTTTCTCCAACATTCCTTTCTATGCAAGCCAGTGGTGAATCCACGGCTTGTTTGTGTTATAGAGACATCCAGAAAATCTATATGGATGTAAGATAACTTCTTGGTGAACTTGAAGAAATGGGTAGTGGAGTGTAAATATTCTATAAATTGGTCCAAAGAGGAAACCTCCCCTTTCCACAGAATAAAAACATCATCCACAAACCGTTTATATAGTCTGATGTTAGACCACCAAATAGGATGATTGTATATAAATTGGTTCTCCCAATGAGAGAGCACAAGATTAGCATAGGTATTGGCACAGGGTGTGCCCATGGCCACACCCTGTGCCTGTCTATACAGTTGTTTCGGACCCAAAAATACATTATTGTCCCATACCAGATTTAACATAGTAGTTATCAAGTCTATCCTGCTATTCTCAACATCTCGTTTACTCAGGAGTTCACCAATGGCTGTGACGCCATAATCATTTTTGATAACAGTAAATAAACTTTCTACATCAAGGGTCACCATAAGGTATGGATCATCAATGGGTCCCTTCCGTACTTCACCTAATGCTCTCAAAAAATCCCCAGTATCTGATAGAATATTGTCTGTATTATCTACAACTGGCCGAAGTGTAGTTTCAAGCCATATTGAAATATTTTCTGTCACCCATTTCCTCCCAGAGACTATTGGTCTAATAGGCGGATCTTTCAGAGATTTATGGATCTTGGGTAGTCCTTTAAAAATAGGGGTTACTACTCCCTCTATTTTAAGGAAGTTGTACAATTCCTCATTTATGACCTCATTTTGCAAGAGTTGTTTTAGGGTTCTATGTACCTTGTCAACTAGTAGTTTTACATTTAATGGGTTTATTGGGATATATGTCTCAAGATCCGATAGTAAAAGGCTTAATTTATTGTGGTAAAAGCTAGTATCCATTACCACAATAGCTCCCCCTTTATCTGCCATTTTTATTGTTATCTTGTGATTATTACTTAAATCATAAAGAGCTTGTTTTTGTACTTGATTTAGATTATAATACCTTTGTGTATAACCCTTTTGAAAATATTCTAGCAACTCATTCTCACACGCCTTAATAAAAAGGTTCATTGATGCAGTAAACGTTGGAACAAAACTGCTGGGTTGTCTCAACCCTATCCTATTGGTGTTATCGCTACCAAACATATTTCGTAAAGCAACTGTTCTACAGTACATCATTAGATCCATTATCACTTCATGGTATACACTTTCTCTGCTTGGAACAAACGATAGTCCCTTGTTTAGAACATACAGTTCATGTTCACTCAAACAATAACTAGATATATTATATACAATATCATTACCAGAAATAGTCAGTCCAAAATTCTTTTCTTGTTCTGCGAGTCTCTGCCCTCGCTCAGAGAGCGTTTCCATGCTCCCTTCTTCCTGACGGGTACTGGTAGATTGTTCAAAAAATGCTGTTCCGATGATAGGCCCTTAGGGCGAGCCCCCAGTCATAAATCATCATTTGTTTCAGTTGCCCATCGACTAATCTTGTTATCCAAATTAGTTACTGTTTGGGTAGTTGTTATATCCAAACTCGTGCGCTGTTCTGCATTACTCTGTCTCATGTTGTCCCCATAAGCCGCTGAAGTTTCCTTTGAGGTACCTGTTGTGGGAGGTCCCTCAGAGCTGTGAACAACTACGGCATTTACGATGACATCATCTTCCGTCGACAAACCTCCTTGTTGTTGATTAGTCTGTGGTAGCTGTGAAACAGTATTTCCAGATAGCATAGCCCTCTCCGGTCTCTCTGAATTCTTCACTACCGTAGAGAAAGTTTTGACCACATTATGTGAATGTGTGGAGTGTCTGGTATTGTTAATACCTGGTTCTGAACGCTCTGATCTGGGTTTAGCCCATACAAAGATATTCCCCTTGGAGAAGTCTTTGTGGTCTCTCCTTAATTTATTCATTTTGGTCGATTTCAGTTTATTTTCATTTTCTATTAAGGAGTGAAAGATTTCATCCAGTCGTTGCGTGTAGGTAGCCCCTTCAAAGTCATTCTGTAACTGATGTTGGAGTTTCTTAACCTCTTCTTTCAGGGAGGCTATTTCAGGAGCGAAATAGCCATTGAGGAGCTCCATGTATTGAAAACTCGTTCTTATATTTATGAGTTGCCATTTCGCCAACAACTCAGGGTAACGATCACCCTGAGTCGGCATACAAAGAACCCTCATCCCTCGAGGGACAATACCATACTGTAGACATGCTTGGAAGTGAAAAGTTTGCCATTGTAGTCTTTGCAGTTTAACCATTTTGTAATTATAGTCTCTCAAAAGTCCATCAAAGTTTTTGTCTACCATAACTGGGGTAGAGCCATTAAGGTTGATATTATCAAGTACCAAAAAGCCCATATTGAGCAATGGATTGTCCATGGATACAAAATGTTCAAAATTTCTTTCATTCCCATTCTGTCTCAATGGCTCATTATCGACTATAGCATTAACAGAACTTACTTGAGCAGGCATATTTATAGACTTAGCAGCTCAGCACCAATGGAGCACAATAAAACACAGTCCAATATATTCCCAAAAAATGCTCGATGCTGACTTGATCCAGCCAAAGGAAAACAAACCAATGCAGTCAAACAAAAAACCTTCGGATGGATGCTGCTATGTTCTAATAATAATTGTTATGCTGAGCTGCTAAGTCTATAAATATGCCTGCTCAAGTTAAGTTCTGTTAATGCTATAGTCGATAATGAGCCATTGAGACAGAATGGGAATGAAAGAAATTTTGAACATTTTGTATCCGTGGACAGTCCATTGCTCAGTATGGGCTTTTTGGTACTTGATAATATCAACCTTAATGGCTCTACCCCAGTTATGTTAGACAAAAACTTTGATGGACTTTTGAGAGACTATAATTACAAAATGGTTAAACTGCAAAGACTACAATGGCAAACTTTTCACTTCCAAGCATGTCTACAGTATGGTACTTGATAATATCAACCTTAATGGCTCTACCCCAGTTATGGTAGACAAAAACTTTGATGGACTTTTGAGAGACTATAATTACAAAATGGTTAAACTGCAAAGACTACAATGGCAAACTTTTCACTTCCAAGCATGTCTACAGTATGGTATTGTCCCTCGAGGGATGAGGGTTCTTTGTATGCTGACTCAGGGTGATCGTTACCCTGAGTTGTTGGCGAAATGGCAACTCATAAATATAAGAACGAGTTTTCAATACATGGAGCTCCTCAATGGCTATTTCGCTCCTGAAATAGCCTCCCTGAAAGGAGAGGTTAAGAAACTCCAACATCAGTTACAGAATGACTTTGAAGGGGCTACCTACACGCAACGACTGGATGAAATCTTTCACTCCTTAATAGAAAATGAAAATAAACTGAAATCGACCAAAATGAATAAATTAAGGAGAGACCACGAAGACTTCTCCAAGGGGAATATCTTTGTATGGGCTAAACCCAGATCAGAGCGTTCAGAACCAGGTATTAACAATACCAGACCCTCCACTCATTCACATAATGTGGTCAAAACTTTCTCTACGGTAGTGAAGAATTCAGAGGGACCGGAGAGGGCTATGCTATCCGGAAATACTGTTTCACAGCTACCACAGACTAATCAACAACAAGGAGGTTTGTCGAAGGAAGATGATGTCATCGTAAATGCCGTAGTTGTTCACAGCTCTGAGGGACCTCCCACAGCAGGTACCTCAAAGGAAACTTCAGCGGCTTATGGGGACAACATGAGACAGAGTAATGCAGAACAGCGCACGAGTTTGGAAATAACAACTACCCAAACAGTAACTAATTTGGATAACAAGATTAGTCGATGGGCAACTGAAACAAATGATGATTTACGACTGGGGGCTCGCCCTAAGGGCCTATCATCGGAACAGCATTTTTTGAACAATCTACCAGTACCCGTCAGGAAGAAGGGAGCATGGAAATGCTCTCTGAGCGAGGGCAGAGACTCTCAGAACAAGAAAAGAATTTTGGACTGACTATTTCTGGTAATGATATTGTATATAATATATCTAGCTATTGTTTGAGTGAACATGAACTGTATGTTCTAAACAAGGGACTATTGTTTTTTCCAAGCAGAGAAAGTGTATACCATGAAGTGATAATTGATCTAATGATGTACTGTAGAACAGTTGCTTTACGAAATATGTTTGGTAGCGATAACACCAATAGGATAGGGTTGAGACAACCCAGCAGTTTTGTTCCAACGTTTACTGCATCAATGAACCTTTTTATTAAGGCGTGTGAGAATGAGTTGCTAGAATATTTTCAAAAGGGTTATACACAAAGGTATTATAATCTAAATCAAGTACAAAAACAAGCTCTTTATGATTTAAGTAATAATCACAAGATAACAATAAAAATGGCAGATAAAGGGGGAGCTATTGTGGTAATGGATACTAGCTTTTACCACAATAAATTAAGCCTTTTACTATCGGATCTTGAGACATATATCCCAATAAACCCATTAAATGTAAAACTACTAGTTGACAAGGTACATAGAACCCTAAAACAACTCTTGCAAAATGAGGTCATAAATGAGGAATTGTACAACTTCCTTAAAATAGAGGGAGTAGTAACCCCTATTTTTAAAGGACTACCCAAGATCCATAAATCTCTGAAAGATCCGCCTATTAGATCAATAGTCTCTGGGAGGAAATGGGTGACAGAAAATATTTCAATATGGCTTGAAACTACACTTCGGCCAGTTGTAGATAATACAGACAATATTCTATCAGATACTGGGGATTTTTTGAGAGCATTAGGTGAAGTACGGAAGGGACCCATTGATGATCCATACCTTATGGTGACCCTTGATGTAGAAAGTTTATTTACTGTTATCAACAATGATTATGGCGTCACAGCCATTGGTGAACTCCTGAGTAAACGAGATGTTGAGGATAGCAGGATAGACTTGATAACTACTATGTTAAATCTGGTATTGGACAATAATGTATTTTTGGGTCCGAAACAACTGTATAGACAGGCACAGGGTGTGGCCATGGGCACACCCTGTGCCAATACCTATGCTAATCTTGTGCTCTCTCATTGGGAGAACCAATTTATATACAATCATCCTATTTGGTGGTCTAACATCAGACTATATAAACAGTTTGTGGATGATGTTTTTATTCTGTGGAAAGGGGAGGTTTCCTCTTTGGACCAATTTATAGAATATTTACACTCCACTACCCATTTCTTCAAGTTCACCAAGAAGTTATCTTACATCCATATAGATTTTCTGGATGTCTCTATAACACAAACAAGCCGTGGATTCACCACTGGCTTGCATAGAAAGGAATGTTGGAGAAACATGCTTCTGTCATACGACAGTATGCATCCACGCTACACCTTTCCAAGTATTATACAAGGACAGGTGAGCAGGATTTCTAGGATCTGTACTGAGGAAACTTGCTTTGAAGGAGAGACTCATAGGTTGAAAGGCTTCCTACAAGATAGGGGATACCAGGATAACATAGTCAATAAGACCATTATGAATAGCAAAGCTAAAAGGGGACATAAATATAAACCATGGCTACACTCCCAAGTTTTGCCAACAAAAGAATTGTTGAATGGAAGAGAGCGTGAATCTAATCTTAAGCTGATGTTCACATACAGCAGTAATATCAGAGATATTACTGATATAGTAAGGAAGAATTGGAATATCTTGACCAGTGACGATAAAATTAGGAGCATTATAGGTCCCTATCCTGTATTTGGATATAGAAAAAACAAGAGTTTGAGGGATATTCTCTGTGGGGAACACTCTACAGAGGATATAAAATATGTTAAGCAAGTTGGCAGTACACCATGTGGGAGATGCAAGGCGTGTCCTTTTATATGTAAAGACACTACTTTCGCACATCCCAGTACAGGTAGAACCTTTCAGCTAAAGGCTAGGGCAACTTGTAGGACCAAAGACATCATCTATTTGGCCGAATGTAAGTCTTGCCCATGTTTTTATGTGGGCAAGACCAATAGCATGTTTAAAGTAAGGGTGCTACAACACCTATCAGCCATAAGGAATGGAGATATACACAATGCCTTATTTAGGCATGTGAATGATTATCCCACACATAGCTTTAGGTTCAGGGCTATTGTGAATGTCAAACTTAACAAAAGGGGGGGGGGGCATTAAACAACTTACTGAGCTCATAGAGTCCAGGTGGATTATAGAACTTATGGCCCATAGATGGCCAGGTCTCAATGATATCATACCCATGAAGCCCGCCCTGAAGAATAGGCGGGTCTTTTACTAGGTTGTGATTGGATGGCACTTATTTTAAATTGTGTTCAGTGTTATTTGTGCTTTGTCTGATGAAGGGTAACACCCGAAAGCGCTAACATCTTGTATTTACTGTTTTCTTGGATTTTATTTGATTTTAATAAATTATTATTAGAACATAGCAGCATCCATCCGAAGGTTTTTTGTTTGAAAGTAGGAAATAAGCTTAGAGCAAGTGCTGCAGATTGTGAAAAGGCTACTTGTTACAGTTTCAAAAGAAACTAAAGTTTATATGCATTCTGCATCTTCCAAAAAAATCAGCATCTGACACATGTACAGCAAGAAAATTCCATGGCACAGAAAACTGTAGACATTATACCAGAAAAAAGTAACAGGGCTCTATTCAGTGCTTTTTCCTAGTCCCAAGAAAAAAAGGATGTTTGAGATAAATTCTAGATCTTTCAGGACTGAAAAAGTTTTTGGTGGTTGAAAAATGTTAAGTTATTACAGAACTCCTTATCCCATATTCTTCTGTGAACCTTTATGCTGCTATTAGGCCTCAGGGATACTTTATTACTGTACCTATAGCAAGAAAAGGACAGGCAGTTCCCAAGGTTTGAGGCAGTGAGCTCACAATAACCATTCACATCTCTGCCCTTAGGCTTGTCTGCTGTGCTGAAAAGGTGTTTACAGTCTTTCTGGCTACAGCTTGCATTCTGTGAGACAAAGGGAGTTCATATTTATCCGTACTTGAATGATTGCTTCAGCCAGGCATCATTCTTGCCAGAGTCAGGAAAGGGCTGCAAAGACCACTATGATCTGCGTCCAGGGTGTAGGACTGTCCTGGGGCCCACAAAAATGTGTTGCAGCCAGCAAAACAATTTAGTTTCCTAGGAATACTTCTGGAAACTGATAAACAAGAAGTTTTCCTACATCCAGAGAAGATACTGTTCCTAACACAGTATTTCAACAAGACTGCCAGTAACATTTTTGTTAAACAAGAAACATCTTTATTAAATTATCACGTATGGCATAGGCAATCATACATTTATATTAATTAAACTTAACCATTCTGACAGTGTCATTTGCAAACATTATACATTACAAACCATGCTGACACAACTGTAGCTGCAAACGTTGTACATCACTTATGTCAAGTCTTTGTCAGTCAGGTATTACATAGCTCGTTCAGATTCTGCCTTCTTTTATAAACCTCATTCCCCCACTGTATGTGTTGATCCCACAGGTCCCATTTTGTTCTATGTAATCTGATCCTGCCATTTTTCTAAAGATCCCGATTCCAGTTGTTTTATGTCTGTTGCTATCTTTGCTACTTCTAGTTGATTTAGACTTAGATTTCCATTTTCCAGTAATTGTTTTTTTTGATAGCCACCATAATTAGACTCAGCAAGGCCTTACTATGTCTAGGCAATTCTGATTCTGTATCATAGCTCAAAAAAGTAATTTCCTTAGTTACATAAATTAGCTCACCAGCATCTCTGACAGAGCAGTCTGCAGGGAATCTTTAAAGTCTGCCAACTCATTACACTCCCAGAAAATATGTTCCCAGTTACGTCTTTCTTCCCCATCACACCTCCAACATTTGCTGTCTGCCTGAGGAAAAATTCTTTGGAGTCTACTTTGGTTATAAAAATACCTATGTAAACACTCCCAAGCAAAGATCGTAAATATTCTAGACTTTGTTTTATATTTGGGTGACATGCATGTATTCCCCCATTGTTTCTTTGTGAATTGCTTATCCAGTTTCTCTTCTCAGCCCTTTCTAACATCATCTGATTGATTCTTATATTTATATAAAAATAGGGGTGGGGGACTTACACCATCAGAGATTTAAACGGTAAATTCAAAATGCACATTTTTTTTTTCATGTCGCTATTACCATGTAGTATTGGTATAATTCCCCAGTTTACCATACTGGTGGATGCTCATGCACATTCGTGCACACACCTGCACAGTTTTATGGGTTACTAGTTTACTTCATCAATTGTTTTCTGTGCTTTTGTTTGGTTTTTCTACTAGTTTTCATTGTATAAACGTGTTTTGGGGTTATAAATATGAACACTATCTTGACTTTTTGTTGCAAAGCACTGACTTTTTTTGAGTTGTTAATAACAGTTTTTTTATGCACACTAATACAGAAGGATGGATATTTACTAGGTGTTATTAGACAGCTGTATTGTTATATTTATATTGTTTTAATTTTATTATGTTTGTGGTTAGATAGCTGTGTGTTTTGTGTGTTTCTTGGTTTTTAGTTCTTGTCACAGACCTGATGAAAGCTTTATTGCATTAGGTAGATGGAAGTGATTTTCATGCAGCGTCTTTATATGTATATCTTTGTATGTTTATGTTGTGCTTTTTTTAATACCTGATCTTGGAATGTCGGTTGCAAATAGGTAGTGTTTTCCTTAACTAGGATTTAGTTAGGTCTAATCTGTGAGGGGGGTGGTTACTTGCTGTTCTAAAATGCACTTTTACAGCCCTGTGTAAATTTTGTGACATGAATAGGCTGGTTTAAAATTAAACAATAAATATATTTTTCACATCTGCTTCTAAGTATGTAAAAGTTGATATGTTTGACATTGTTAAAATGTTTCTGATTTTTTTTTTGTTGCTGAGGATTGCTTATCTGTGATGAATAAAAGGCTTGTTGCTTTGAAAAACACTACCTGGGTTTCATGATTTTTGGAAATTATTGTAACTGAGCTCATCAACAAAGTTTTAAGACCACTAGTTTCTCTGTTTTTTATTCTTATAGTTATGCAATATTTTGTATGCTCTACTAATTATTCCTTTCTTAGCGGCAGCTTCTGTTCTAGATTCTACTGAAAACTCTACCAGTGCTGTTTTTTTTTTGTTTAGTGTACCCCCTCTAGTTCTCTCTCTTTGCTCATACTCTAATCAGTCCTTGGTAGAGAAGGCAATCTGTAACCTGCAGTCCAAGAAAGTTTTTGTCTTTACATTCTATTTCCTTTACCTCAGATTTTACAATACTTAACTGAGATGCTTCACAAGGACCTGTCTTTTTCCTCCATTAAAATCCACGCCTCAGCCATTTCAGCTTATTGTAACACAAAACCTCCCCTCTTCTCTCATCCACTGCTCAAGCAGTTCCTCAGAGGGGTCAAAAATTTGAGACCACCCAGGAGAGCTCCAACCCCAGCCTGGGACCTTAACTTTGTCTTGGAGAAACTCACTCTACCTCCTTTCGACCCAGCTGCTACTGCAGACTTAACATTTCTTTCTTGGAAAACAGCTTTCCTTTTAGCAATCACTTCAGCTAGAAGGGTATCTGAATTACAGGCCCTTATGGCAGTGGAGCCTTTCATCATCTTTCATGCGGACATGGTGTCCCTCAGAACCAATCCATCCTTCATGCCCAAGGTGGTATCCAGTGTGGGTATTAATCAGTCCATTCATTTGCCAACCTTCTTTCCCAATCCACAGAATAAAGGGGAACGGATACTGCATTCCTTAGATGTGCACAGACGACTTAGATTCTACTTGGACAGGACTAAACCACAAAGGAAATCTGAACAACTGCTGGTGGCATTTGCTGCAGGGGCAGAGGGGAAGGCTAATTCAAAGCAAACAATTTCTAAATGGATAGGCCATTGCATTCATTTTTGCTATAAGCCCCATGAAAAACCTATCCCCCAGGGGATAGGGGATCAGACCTCACTCCACCAGGGCTACATCTACCTCTACAGCCTTTCTCAGAGGCGTCCCTACCAGGGACATCCTAGAAGCTGCTACCTGGAGTTCTGTACATACTTTCACCAAGCATTATCATTTGCCAATTTTCTCTAAATCCAGAGCTGGCTTTGCCACAGCAGTCTTGCAGGGCCTTATAGCTGGCCCTAATGCTATCTAAATTCCTCCTTCCAACCATAGCTTTGGGAATCTACCCAAATATAATGACTGCAACAGTGAAACACAAAGAACATAGTACACTTGTGTACACTTACCATAAATGTAGATGTTCGAGTGTATTCACTGTTGCAGTCCCGGTTACCCTCCCTCCAGCCCCCTAACTTCTTTTGGCTATACCTCTACTTTCCTTTACTATGCTTAAAAGCCTTTTTGGTGTATTTGCTTTTTTGTTGGAGGTATATCTTTGTGCTTTTATATTTAATTGCTTCCCATTAGGGGGGCACCTGACATCTGGGGCAAGACAAACTGATATAATGGCATCGGCTGCATGTTTTATACCCCTGACAACCTGATGTCATGGAAGGAGGGACAGCAACCGACTTTGTTAATCAGGCCGACTGAGGGCTACCTGCAAGCAGATAACCTAAATGTAATGACTGCAACAGTGAATACACTCGAACATCTACATTTATGGTAAGTGTACACAACTGTACTTTCTAAATATAATGCAAATAACAAGGGGAGGGAGGACATCCCTGCCTGGTTCCTCTGTTCAAGCAGAAATTATTAGAGAGGACCCACCCACTTTAGTTTTTCCTTCAGTCTCTCGTATAACCTCATAATCAACCTTATATTTTTATCAGGGAATGCATATGCTTCCATTGCTCTGCTCATAAAATCCGAACTTACTCTGTCAAATGCTTTCTCTGCAACAAGACCCACCAACAATAGTGGTATTTTCTTAAATTCCGCTTCCCTCTGGATAATCAGTGTTCTGTCAGTTTTGCAATTTTTTAGCCATTATAGACATGAACATTTTATAATCATGGTTTAGTATTGAATGGGCCTGTATGAAGCTGGATCTGATGGATCTTTACCCTCTTTAGATATTAGAGCTACCACCATTTTCTTCCAGGATGTTGGTACTTCTCTTCCTCTTAAAATACCTTTAAACAAAACCTTCCAGAGCTTCATCTGCTTTTTCCTGCTAGCTTCCATACTTCCACAAGAATGCCATCTATTCATGGGGACTTTCCTGTAGCTTGGTTATACATTATCATTTTTATCTCATCTCCTCCTATCCTAATTGTTAGTAAGCCTCCTCTATCTTTAACTTTGGCATATTTAATTATTGCATAAACACTTCCATAATTATCTGTTGTATACATATTGTAACAGAATTTCTGAAAGATTTCTATTACTCCTACAGGATTCCTTGTTATTTTCCTTGTTATAAGCTTCCTAAGCTTGGTGTGACAGTCCTTTCTACGTTTTGTTGCCCGAGACATTGTGCTAAACGTTTTTGTGCTCTAGAGTAATTATCAAAAAACAGCTGCTTAACAACAGTCTTTTTAAAATCATGCATATTATAGAGATAACCCCTTATTTTCTGTAAAGCATTCTGCAGTTGCTCCTCTTATTTGTTCTGTGAGTTCCCCCTATTTTGCAATACTTTAACATCTGTCAGCCCCACTAAACCTTGTTACTTCTTAACCATATCTCCCTTTCTTTTAGTTCTACCCTATTTTTAAACTCCAATTTGATCCCCCTCCCTAGCTATATTATCAGAAGAAATTTCTATCTTCTCTAATAGCTGCTGAATAATTTCCACTACCCATTCCTTAAATTCCTGTCTTTTCAACAGATGGGAAAGCTCCAGTGTCTGCTTATTATTTCATTACCCTTTGTTTTTATTTTAGCTACTAATTGCACATGATCTGAAATAGTTATTGGGTCTGTATCAGAACCTTCAGTTAAATGCACATGTTCCTGTGAAATGTAAATTCTGTCTTGCCTAACTCAGTTTTTGTATTCACTCCAAACTCCTAGTACTGAATTCACATCTTCCATGCCAAATATTTTCAAAAATGTCTTTAAAAATCTACCCTACTTTGTTATATTTTCCTTTCTGAGCCCCCCAGACACATCTTCACTGTTGCAAATCAAATTACAACTAGTCTGTCAGTACTACAAATCTGCCATTATTGTGTTTTTTATCCTCCTCTGTCACTATTGGAGCTCCTCATGCAATTAATGTAAGTACTTCTCTCTTCCTTCGCCCCAGGTATTCCACTGAGTAACCATTCTGAATACCTTTCTTTATCAAATTCACATGTTCAGTTCTATCCAAGTGTCTCTCCTGTAGCATAGCTATTTGTACTGTACACTTTTAATGTACTTCATTACTCCTTCTTTTTTTGTATTTATCTGAGAAACCATTAATGTTTAAAGACATTAAAGAAAGCATCATATTCTTGAAAAAAAATATTATTCCCACCTTTTATGTATAACAACTTTTTGTTAAATGTATAGTTCCAATTTTGTATTACATGCATGCACTGTTTGACAAGTTAATCTTTTATGGAGTTGTTTCTTGTCATCTCCATTTGAGCCTGTGTCTCATATCTTACAGACCTTTTTGTTTATTGAAAACCCTCAAAAATGCACACACACACCACAATACCCCTTAAAACCTATTAACGTAGTAATACATAAAACTATGTTATAACCAGATCTTTTTTTTTTTTTAACATTGCAATGCTTACATTTCTTAAAACTGAACAAAGAGAAAGAAAAAAAACAGGAGCACTTATTTACATTAGTATCTCAGTTACACTTAAAAATAACTGAAAAAAACTTTACTTTGAAACATGCAAAAAAGTCATGAACTAAAATAGTACTATTAAGAAAAAAAAATTTACTTACTTACCTTTCTTCCTCCTCTTCCCTTCTTCTGAGTATTTTTCCAAACATTAATGACATGAAGTAGGGCATATACTTTAGAGTTCCCTACAAGTTTAACAGATTCCAAGAGAGTCCCAATATTTCCAGATTTTCTTGTTCTATTCCTGTTCAACTCCATCTCCCAAACCCTGTCTCTTCTTCATTTCCAATGTACTCTCGATTCTTTTAGTCAACTCTTGTACTTTTTACCCTCTCTCAAGCATTTTCCACTGAACATTAGAAAAGGTTTCACTGGTACAGTCGCTCTGTGGTCTTTATTACCAGAAGATTAAGAAGCAGAATCATCTCCTGTTTCACAACTCACTTTTTTGTTGGACAAACTTTTCTAATTCTTGCCTAGCATGTACTTCATCAACAAATTATGTTGTTCCTCCAGTGAAGAATATTTTGAAGATAGCTGGGTATAGCAGTTTGAATCTCATGCTTGCTTCTTGGGATTCCCTGAATAATGGAATAAATGTACTCCTCTTGTGCCTGGTGTACAATGAAAAGTCATTCTCCACAAACACTCTGCTGTCTCCCATTTTTAGTAGTTTGTCCTTCTGTTACAGTTTTGTTGGAATCAACTCCTTCTGCTGGTAAGATTGCATCTTTACTGTTAAAGGTCTAGGCTGTTTTCTCAGATTCGGAGCATACATACAGTGTGCCCTTTCAATTTAAAGTTCCTTTTGTAGAATATCAGTCCAGATGTTCTTCGTGTTTCACTGTTGCAGTCATTACATTTGGGTTATCTGCCTGCAGGTAGCCTTCAGCTGGCCTGAATATCAAAGTCTTGGATTCCTGCATCGGATGCTGTCTCTTCTTCCATGACGTCAGGTCATCAGGGGTATAAAACATGCAGCCGATGCCATTACATCAGTCTTTCTTGCCGCGAGGTGCTCGAAGCAAAAACAGTTTGCAAGTGCCGGTCGGCCGACTCCTGAAATTTTAATTTTCGAGTTTCAGAACTGAAGTCTTCAAAAAAGCTAACTACCCCATTGGGGATCCTTTTTCTTGCTCTTAACCAATGTCAGTAAAAGGTAACAATTGTCTTACCTGTGGAAAGGAAGTACCTCATAAAGATTTTCTTTTGTGCTGCATTTCTTGCCTAGGCCCAGACCACGACGTCCCTCTCTATCGGTTTTATACCTTATTCAACCCCCGAACTATTCGTCGTCGGGATATTTGTGCAGCAAATTATTTTGGTACTCTGTTTAACTATCCAGAAATGTCTTCGGTAAGCCATCCGACTACTGATATTCTGAAAAAAACGTAAAGATAAAGACAGAGACGGACTGCATAGGTCCAAAACTGCTGACGACGCTTCCAGTAAAGCTAGTCGCCAGTTCGCCGGTACTCAGTGAGGCACTTTCGCAGCCCCTGATACCCGCTACTTCAGATTTGCAGGCCTCTGCTGAGACCCATTCGGAGTCCGGTGTGCCGAGAGATGCTTCTTCAACTATGGAACCTGCGGATGTCTGTGCCTTGGATGGATCCATTGCCACTGTGAAAGCACCGGCTCATGAGGATGTATTCAGGCCTACACACTTGTATTTCAAACTGACGCCATCTTCTTCTTCAAGGCCTAAAACTCGACCCACTCCTAGAAAACTGACATCCAAACCACATGGTCAGGCTCATATGCCTAAACACCAAATGATAACAATGGCAGAAGACCTTATTACTTTAATTAGGGGAAGCCAGCCTTCCCCCTCTAAGAGACCTAGAACTGATTTTCCTTCTGATTCTTCTGATCAGGATTCTGAAATTTTTGTTTCTTCTGATTACCAGGATTTGCCCTTATCTACCTATTAGGATTCTGATGCAGAGGATTCTATTCCCTCTGCTTTCCCTCCAGAAGATTTCTCTTTTGTGAAACCTTGCACACTCTTAGGGAGCATTTCTGCTGGGAAAGCCAGGATTACTCTGACTCCAAAAAGAGCCTTAGGGAATTCTTACTCCTCCCTCAACACAGGCCTTTAGCTATCCCTCCTGTCCTGGACATTATAGATGATGCCTTCTTGGAATCTAGCCTGGCCCCAGACACTTTACCTCCAGCTCCCAAAAAAACTGACAGGTATTACAGCGTACCTGACTCTCACAAGTTCCTCTTCAAGAATCCTACTGTGGACCCAGAGACCATTTCCCAAAGACCTAAAGGCATTAAGGCTACTACTGCCAAAAACCCTACCCCTCTGATAGAGATTCCAGGGCCTTGGACAGATGGGGTAAGAAGGTATACACTTCTGCTACTTTGGCCATTAGAGCTTTAAACTGCCAGTTTCATATGTTAGAATATCAGCAGCATATTATGAGACTATTTAAACAGAAAATGATGTTGATTCCTGACTGTGCTAAACATAAAGAATTACAAGATCTAATGCATTCTGCTGAACAAGTTGGTAAACATACTTTGCAATGTGGTTTTGACTCTTTAGAAGCATCTTGCAGGGCTGCTGTCACTGGGTCTGTACTTAGAAGGCATGCTTGACTTAAGGAGCAAAACTTGCCAGATCATGTTAAAGCTAAATTACTGGATGCTCTCTTAAACTAAGACTGTCTGCTTGGCAACAAAGCAGAAGAAGCCCGTAAAAATATGGAGGAAAAAGCTAAATCTATGCAAACTGTTAAAGATTACCTGCAAGTACAGCCTCCCAGATTTAGTAGGCATTGGCCTTCTAATAATTGGTCCTTTCCAGTCTCTTCCAAGCCTTCTCAGTCCAAACCCAGGAACAACAGATTACCTAGGCTACAGTCTCAAGGTACATACAGGCCTAAGCAGTGGGGGGCTCCCACTTCCAAAGCTGGAAGTAGTAAAACACCCCCCTATAGAAAAATGTCGCAATGACTTAACCTTAACCCTTCCAAGTCCTGCTCAACTGCCTGCTCCCTTGGGGGAAAGACTGCCTTGCATACAAAAAAATTGGGAAGTCATTACCCAGGACAAATGGGGTTTAAAGATAGTTTTCCAAGGATACAGATTCCACTTCCACACCTTACCAACCCCAAACGGTTGTACAGACCTCCCCCCAAATCAGTGGGCAGAGGCCTAACAGCAGGTTCTCTCTCTTCTAAGTATCAGGGCTATTCAGCCTGTCCCAGCAGAAGAAAGGGGACAAGGTTTTTACTCAAGACTTTTCCTGGTACCCAGACAGGACAGCTCCTGGCATCCTATCCTGGACCTCTCTATTCTAAACACCTTTTTGATAATCCCAAAATTCAAAATGCTAACACTTCAACAGCTGCTTCCTATGCTAGGCAAAGATGCCTGGTTGGCAACCTTAAACTTAAAGGAAGCTTACCTGCATATTCCAATAAGGGAATCTTGCAGGAAATGCCTACGCTTCAGAGCAGGCTCCATGCACTATCAGTTCTTTGCACTTCCCTTTGGCTTATCTACTGCGCCCAGGGTATTTACAAAGTGTCTAGCTCCAGCCATTACATTTAGCAGGCAGAGAAATATTCAAATATACCCACACCTGGACAATTGTCTAATTCAGGCAGAAAGCCAGGACATGCTATTAAAACATCTGGCATTTGTAAAGAAACTTCTAACCTCACTGGGGTACACCACAAATGAAAAGAAATCTCATCTAGTACCCTGCCAACAAATTTTATTCCTGGGAGCAAGCTTGAACACAACTTCCCAGATGGCTTACCTCACACCAGAGAAACAAGTTTATTTGACAGCCTACTTCAAACTACTGGCCACAAAGACCCAGCTATCTGCAAGGAAAATTTTGCAAGTCCTGGGGTTCATGGCCTTTTGCATTCTACTAATTCCATATGCAGGACTGCATATGAGGAAACTACAATGGTATCTAAAAAGAATATGGTGTCAACATTCTCAGGACCTGGAAACAATGATTCCTATAATTCCTTGTATAAAAACAGAGTTTCTTTGGTGGGCAGAAGCCTGCCGCCTTAACAAGGGGCTCCCTTTCAATCTACCCCCTGCTGCCCAAACTCTGACTACAGACACATCAGACTATGCATGGGGGGCTCACTTGGCAGGGCAGTGCATTCAGGGCAAATGGAACCCGAGTCAGATGCACTTGCATATCAACCAAAAAGAAATGTTAGCTGTACAGAATTCCCTGACAGCCTTCAAGGATCACATCCTTCCAGGACAATTATTGGTAAAGACAGACAACACCACAGTTATGTGGTACATAAACAAGCAGGGGGGAACCCACTCGTACCCCCTCTGCAGACTAGCCATGGCTCTGTGGAACACAGGCTTGAGCTACCAAGTGCACCTACAAGCTCAGTTCCTGCCAGGCAAGCTAAATTCACTGGCAGACATCTTAAGCAGAAATCTCATGGACCCACACAAATAGAAACTGAAACCAAAAATATTCAACCACTTGAGGGACAAATGGGGGACTCCAGAGATAGACCTGTTTGCCTCCCCCCAGAACTACCAATTGGACAAATTCTGTACAAGGACTCCCCACAGTCAAGCTTGGAAAGTGAATGCCATGTCCTTTACCAGGGAAAGCCTCTCAGTTTAGGCCTTTCACCTCTGCCTCTCCTCTCGAAGGTTCTGCTAAAGATCAAACAGGACAAACCAAGGACAGTTCTTATTGCACCAGACTGGCCTCGCCAGCACTGGTACCCCCTTTTGCGCAGGATGATACTGCTGGATCCATGGCACCTACCTCAGACACCTTCCCTGCTGTCCCAGCAGGCAGACCAGATTCTGCACCCTTGGCTTCAAAACCTGAACCTTGTAGCCTGGCTAATTCCTTGAATACTCCAATAGCATCCCTCAGCAAGCAGGTGCTAGATGTCATTTTGGAAGCAAGGAGACCTAGTACTAGAAAATCCTATGCTGAAAAGTGGAAAAGATACCGTTCCTGGAGCTAAACCCAGGATATGGGCACTACGGTGCCCAGTTTACCTCATATTCTTCAGTACTTAACAGAAATGCTCCACAAGGGCCTATCTTTCTCGTCAATTAAAATTCATCCCTCTGCAATTTCAGCACATTATAATACTGAACCACCCATCTTCTCTCACCCCCTGTTAAAGCAGTTCCTCAGAGGGGCTAAAAATTTAAGACCCCCCAGATGAGCCCCTACTCCAGCCTGGGACCTTAACTTTGTATTGGAAAAACTCACCCTCCCTCCATTTGAACCAGCTGCAACTGCAGAGTTGAAATTCCTTTCTTGGAAAACAGCCTTCCTTCTAGCCATCACTTCAGCAAGAAGAGTGTCTGAATTACAGGCCTTCATGGCAGTGGAGCCCTTAATTATCTTCCATGCAGACAGGGTTTCCCTCAGGACCAATCATTCCTTTAAGCCCAAGGTGTTGTCTAGTGTTGCCCTAAATCAGTCCATTCATTTGCCTACCTTTTTTCCTAACCCACAAAACAAAGGAGAACGAATTCTGCACTCTTTGAACGTGCACAGACAACTTAGATTTTATTTGGACAGGACTAAGCCTCTCAGGAAATCTGAACAGCTGCTAGTTGGCTTTGCTGCAGGGACAGAGGGGAAGGCCATTTTAAAGCAAACCATTTCTAAATGGATAACCCATTGCATTAATTTATGCTGTAAGCACCATGGAAAACCTACCCCATAGGGGATAAGATCACATTCCACCAGGGCTGCATCTACCTCTACAGCCTTTCTCAGAGGGGTCCCTACCAGGGACATCCTAGAAGCTGCTACATGGAGCTCTGTTCATACCTTCACCAAGCATTACCACATGCCTATTTTTCTAAATCAGGAGCTGGTTTTGCCACTGCAGTTTTTCAGGGCTTAATAGCTGGCCCTAATGCTCTCTTAACTTCCGCCTCCCTTCCTTACCTTTGGGAATCTACCTAAATGTAATGACTGCAACAGTGAAACATGAAGAACATAGTACAGTTGTGTACACTTACCATAAATATAGATGTTCGAGTGTATTCACTGTTGCAGTCCTGGTTACCCTCCCTCCAGCCCCCTGACTTCTCTTGGCTCTACCTTTCCTTCTTGTTTGATGTATTTGAGCTTTCTGGTGTATTTGCTTTTTGTTGGAGGTGTAACATAACATATAATTGCTTCCCATTATGGGGGCACCTGACATCTGGGGCAAGCAAGAAAAACTGATGTAATGGCGTCGGCTGCATATTTTATACCCCTGATGACCTGACGTCATGGAAGAAGAGAGAGCATCCGACGCAGGAATCCAAGACTTTGATATTCAGTCCGGCTGAGGGCTACCTGCAGGCAGATAACCCAAATATAATGACTGCAACAGTGAATACACTTGAACATCTACATTTATGGTAAGTGTACACAACTGTACTTTGCTTATTTGTGCTTTCATAAATTTAATAGTCTGTTACTTCCAGCTTCTCAGGCACAGCAGAAAGTCTCAGGTTTTCCCTATGTACTCTGTCCTCTAATTCTATTTTTTTTTTAAACATCTCTTCTTGTGCAGTGTCATATTCAGTGAGCCTTTTCTTTATTTCGATCTCTAAGTTTTGCAGTTTTATCATCTTAACTGAATATCTCTTTAAAGCTTCATCCACTTTTTCCAGCCTTTTATTGTTTGAGTTGATGTACTCCATCAGTGTTTCATTTGTTTTAGTAAAGTGTTCATGCAGTTGTCTTATACTTTCCTCTATGTTACTGGAAATCATGTCTGGAGCTTGCACTGCTTTTTTACTGAACAGCTGCGGTACTTTCTCCATTCATTGTTTTTTTCGTTACCTTTTTTAGTTGATTTTCCTTCAGGTTCTCTGTTTTTCTTTTTTTCCTGGCATCCAGGCAGTGAGCTTACTGGCCATTTACTGAAATTTACACAGAAATCTATGTCCACTAGCTTTCTCTGCTAAGTTTCTGTTTTTCCACACTGGAAGACCTAGCATTAAACATTTACTCCATGTACAGCCATCTTGGAAGCCACTACAAATTGTAACATTGTTAATGCCGGGGAATTCCTCAAAGTCTTTGAGTGCATATCCTCTTGCATGTACTGATGGTTCCCCTGACAAGGTTGTAGATAGCAAAAATGCACTCATTACTCAGAAACAGAGGCTGCCAGTATGCACATACCCTGCAGCCAAGCATTTTCCTTCTACATTTCATCTAGAAGGAACATGTTTGGTGTATAGCACATATCTCTCTAAACCTGTGACCTGCCCTTCTAAGTGGAACCAGAATCACAGATTCTCCATGCAGACTTCACAGACTCTGTATGGGGGCTCACATGATGGGGAGCAAAGACTGCATGGGACTTGTGAAAATAATATCAGGAAAAAACATTTATTCTAACCATCAGAGCATTCAAGCACATTTGTCAATAGGGAGCCCTGATTGTCATGCCTGACAAATACTGTAGTT
Source organism: Protopterus annectens (assembly GCF_019279795.1). Taxonomy (NCBI): domain Eukaryota; kingdom Metazoa; phylum Chordata; order Ceratodontiformes; family Protopteridae; genus Protopterus; species Protopterus annectens. The sequence continues at coordinate 873,280,865 of NC_056741.1, read as the reverse complement.
ATATGATACATAAGCAGTCGGGGAATAACTCACACCTGTCTCCTGTGCAGAGTAGCCACACATGTATGGGAAAAGGCAAAGAAGCAGGACTGACACCTAGATTTTTGTACGTGACTTTACAGAACAGCTTGGCAGACCACTTAAGCAGAACAGCACTAGTCTCCAATGAATGGGATATTTAAGGGGAAGTGTTCTTGGATCTAGCCATAGCTGAGATGTGCCTGAAATGTACATTGTTGTCCCCCCCCCAAAAAAAAAAGACAATTGAGTAAATATTGCACCAGAATGCTCACAAGAGAGGTTCATACAAACGGATGTCTTCTGAATTCTGTGGACATGTGTGCATCTGAATGCTTTTCTTCCTATTTCCTTACTCCCTAAGGTTTTGCAAACTATCAGGGATGAGAAGCCAGAAATTATCTTGTTAGCAGTTGTTTGACAGAGGGAGAATTGGTTCTCCCACGTACTAATAAGCTTAACAAGGGAAGAGCCACACATACTGTCTCAGTATGTGAACTTTATAACCCAGAACATGAGATCAGTCATTCATTTAAGCTTACAGAATCTCAGGCTAACAGTGTGGATGATTTAGCACTTGTCCCTTCCAGGCACATGTTATAGAGGATGCATCTAACATCTTAATGGCGGTCAGGGAGCCCAGCACAAGAAAGTTTTACACAGCAAAGAGGAAAGGTTACTCCTGTTGGTGCTGAGACAGAGGACAAGACTCAGTTTCAGCCCAGATGTTCTTGGTCCTTGCCTACTTGTCAGAGAGACTCAAAACAGGGCTACCATATGCCTCTCGTAAGGTACATGCATCAGTCATGATTGCTTGTCTGCAGCTGGAACCCTGAATTCTTCTCCCATTTGCCAATGAATAGTTGCTAAAAGTAGTTCTTCCTCTGAGATGTCACAAAATAGACAAAAGAGTTGGCAGATTTAAAAATTCCTTGCAGAATACTTTGTCAGAAAAGTTGTAGAATCAAATGGTTGTAACTAAGGAAATGATTCTTCTGAGCAGGGATATAGGATGTTCTTTGTGTTCCACTGTTGCAGTCATCACATTTGGGTTATCTGCTTGCAGGTAGCCCTCAGTCGGCCCGAATACCAGAGACTTAGTATTTCTGCGTCTGATGCTGTCACTCCAGGACTGACGTAAGGTTGTTAGGGGTATAAAAACAGGAAGCTGACGCCATTACATAACTCTTTCTTGCTGAGGAACCCGAAGCAGAAGCAGTTCGCAAGTGCCGGTCGGCCACTACCTGAATTTTCATTTATGAATTTAATAATCCTGAAGTCTTCTAAAGCTAAGTACCCCGTTGGGGATCCTTTTTTCTTGCTTTAACCAATGTCAGAAAAAGTTAACAATTGTCTTGCCTATGGAAAACAAATACCTCACAGAGATTTTCATTCTTACTGCGTCACCTGTTTAGGCCCAGACCATGACATCCCTCGCTGTCGGTTTTGTGCTTTATTTAACGTCCAAACCATTCGTCGCCTGGCTGTCTTTGTCACTAAATTCTTTAGCTCTTGATCTCCATATTCTGAAATGGCTTTGGTAAGCTGTCCGATGTCCGGCATTCCGAAAAAACATAAAGATAAAGACAGAGACAGACCGCATAGGTCCAAAACTGCCGATGACTATTCCGTTAAGCTAGTCGCCAGTCCGCCGGTACTCAGTGAGGCGCTTTCGCAGACCCTGATGCCCGCTTCAATGGATTCGCAGGCCCCTACTGAGACTCATTCGGAGTCCAGTATGCCGCGAGACTCTTCATCGACTATGGAACCTGCAGATGTCTCTACCTTGGATGGGTCCGGAGCCACTGAGCAGGCACCGGCTTCTGAGGCAGTTATTCGCTCAACCGATGTTCAACTCAAACTGATGACTTCTTTTTTAACCAAAACTACAGAGTTTCTTAGGCCCAGAGTACGCACTATGCCTAGAAAACAGATGACCAAAGCACATGCACCTGCTCCCATGCCACAAAAACAAATGCTTAGAATGGCTGAAGACCTTATTACGTTGATTAGGGGAAGTCAGCCTCCCCCAGCTAAGAGACAGAATCCAGTCCCCTTTAGCTTCTACAGACCGGGAGTCCGATGACTCTGAAATTTCTGATTATGAAGACATGCCCTTATCTGCTTATGAGGAATCAGATGCAGAGGAATTCATTCCCTCTGCCTCCTCTCCAGAGGATTTTTCTTTTGGTGAAACCTTGCATACCTTACGAGAGCATTTCCAAGACTATTCTCAGTCCAAAAAGAGACTCAGAACATTTCTAGAGCTGCCTCAACACAGGCCCTTAGCAATACCCTCTGTCCTGGATGATGTTTTTATGGAATCCAATCTTACTCCTGGCACTTTACCTCCTACCCCTAGGAAACCAGACAGGTACTACAGAGTACCTGACACACACAAATTTCATTTCAAGAATCCTACTGCTAACCCAGAGATAATTTCCCAGGGGCCTAAAGGTATCAAGGCTATTACAGCCAAGAATACCACCCCTTTGGACAGGGATTTCAGAGCTTTGGACAGATGGGATAAGAATGTATATACCTCTGCAACTCTTGCTATTAGGGCATTGAATTGTCAGTTTCACATGCTGAAGTGCCAGCAACATATTATGGAATTTATTAAACAAAAAGTGACAATCTTTTCAGACTGTGCAGAAAATAAAGAATTGCAGGAGCTTATGCACTCTGCAAACCAAGTTAGTAAGCATACTTTGCAGTGTGGCTTTGATGCCCTAGAAGCATCTTGCTGGGCAGCTGTCACTGGCTCTTTACTGAGAAGACATGCTTGGCTGAAGGAGCAGACCTTGCCAGACCATGTCAAATCAAAGTTACTAGATGCTCCTTTGAATAAGGACTGTTTGTTTGGTACCAAAGCAGAAGAGGTTCTTAAAAAGATGGACGAAAAAGCTAAGTCTATGCAGACTGTTGAAGAATTCTTACAAGTGCAACCCCCTAGATTCAGTAGGCATTGCCCTTCCAAACACTGGTCCTTTCCAGCCCCCTCCAGACCTTCTCAAACCAGACCCAGGGGAAACAGACCACCCAGACTTCAGTCTCAGGGTATGCAGAGATCTAAGCAATGGAGTGCCCCCACCCCTAAAGCAGGGAGTGGTAAGCCACCTCCTTATGGGAAAAGCTCACAATGACTTCTTTACTCCACTCCCCAGCCCTGCCCAATTGTCCTTAGGAGGAAAACTTGCTCTTCATGCAGAAAACTGGATGTCCATCACTCAGGACCGGTGGGTCCTCAACATTGTATTCCAGTGGTACAAATTTTATTTCCATTCACTGCCAACCCCAAGTGGGTTTCCAGACCTTCCTCCAAACCAGTGGGCAGAGGCTCAAAACCAAGTTCTTTCCCTGCTCAATTTCAGAGCTATTCAGCCGGTTCCAGTGGAACAGAGGGGTCAAGGATTCTGCTCCAGGCTCTTCCTGGTACCCAGGAAAGAGGGCTCTTGGCACCCAATCCTGGATCTTTCCATTCTCAACAACTTCCTGGCGTTACCAAAATTCAAAATGCTTACCCTGCAACAGCTTCTTCTTATGCGAGCCAGGGATGCCTGGTTAGTCACCCTAAACTTAAAAAAAGAAGCCTATCTGCAGATCCCCAAAGGGAATCATGCTGGAAGTATCTGCATATCAGGGCAGGGTCTATGCATTATCAGTTCTCTGCACTTCCGTTTGGCTTATCTGCTGCGCCCAGAGTATTCACAAAATGCCTGGCTCCAGCCGTTGCAAACTGCAGGCAGAAAAATATCCAAATTTACCTATACTTGGACGACTGCCTGATTCAGGCGGACTGTCAGGAGTTGCTGCTGCAGCACCTGACATTTGTGAAAAACCTTCTCACTTCCTTGGGGTACACCATCAACGAAAAGAAATCAAAACTGGTACCCAGTCAAAAGATTGTATTCCTGGGAGCAAGCTTGGACATAACTTCCCAGATGGCATTCCTCACCTCAGAAAAACAAGTCTGTCTGATAGACTACTTCAAACAAATTGCCACCAGAACCCAGCTATCTGCAAGAAAAATACTGCAAGCCATAGGGTTCATGGCCTCATGTATACTGCTGATTCCATATGCAAGGCTGCATATGTGGAAACTCCAATGGTACTTAAAAAGTCTTTGGTGCCAACATTCTCAGGACCTCGAAACAGTCATTCCTATCATACCCTGTCTAAGGGCAGAGTTCCTCTGGTGGGCAGAAGCATGCAACCACGACAAGGGACTGCCATTTACTCAATCCCAAGCTGCCCAGACCCTAACCACAGATGCATTAGACTATGCCTGGGGGGCACGCATGGACTGAATATGTATTTAGGGCCACTGGAGCCCAAGTCAAATTCATCTGCACATCAACCAAAAAGCGATGCTAGCTGTACACAATGCCCTGACAGCTTTCAGATCCCTAATCCTTCCTAATAAAAACAGACAAAATCACAGTTATGTGGTACATCAACAAGCAGGGGGAAAACCCATTCCTACCCACTCTGCAGGCTAGCCACGGCCCTGTGGAACACGGTCTTGGACATTCAAGTCCATCTGCAAGCTCAATTCCTGCCATGCAAACTAAACTTACTGGCAGACCCTAGAGGTGGATCTCTTTGCCTCCCTCTACAACCACCAGCTCAGCAAATTCTGCACCAGGAGTCCTCATAACAGGGCCTGGAAAGTGGATGCCCTATCTTTTCATTGGGTAAATCTCTCAATCTATGCCCTTCCCCCTCTGCCTTCCTTTCAAGAGTATTACTCAAGATAAAACAAGACAGACCAAGGACAATTCTGATTGTCCCGGACTTGCCATGCCAGCACTGATACCCATTCCTGCGTAACCTGACATCAGTGCCACCCTGGCACCTACACCAGAATCCAACCCTCCTCTCTCAGCAGGAGGGACAGATTCTTCATCCACAACTGCAAACCCTAAATCTTGCAGCCTGGCTTATTCCTTGAATTCTTCCCCAGCAACCTTAAGCAAGCAGATACTGGATGTCATTCTTGAAGCCAGAAGGCCCAGTACAAGAAAATCCTATGCTGATCAGTGGAAAAGGTTCTGCACATGGATTCAATCTAAAGGAGAGGACACAACACTGCCCTCTCTGCCTCTTATCCTGGATTACTTAGCAGAACTACTTCACAAAGGACTGTCCTTCTCCTCCATTAAGATACATGCCTCAGCCATTTCTGCTCATTACAACACTGAACCACCTCTCTTCTCGCACCCTCTTATCAAGCAGTTCCTGAGAGGGGCAAACAACTAAAGGCCACCAAGTAGAGCACCCACCCCTGCTTGGGACCTTAACTTTGTACTGGAAAAGCTCATGCTTCCCCCCTTTGAACCTGCTGCATCAGCTGAGTTAAAATTCCTCTCTTGGAAAACAGCCTTACTTCTAGCCATCACTTCAGCTAGAAGAGTGTCTGAGCCACAAGCACTGATGGCTGTGGAACCCTTCATTATTTTGCATGCTGACAGGGTTTCCCTCAGGACTAACCCTTCCTTTATGCCTAAAGTGGTGTCCAGTGTGGCTCTCAATCAATCCATCCATTTGCCAACCTTCTTCCCTGATCCTCAAAATAAAGGGGAAAGGATCCTGCACTCCTTGGACGTGCACAGACAGCTCAGATTCTACCTTGATAGGACTAAGCCCATCAGAAAATCTGACCTGCTACTAGTCAGCTTTGCAACAGGGGCAGCGGGAAAGGCCATTTCAAAACAAACTATTTCCAAATGGATAGCACAGTGCATCCATTTCTGCTACAAGCACCATGGGAAACCAGTCCCTCAGGGGATGAGAACACATTCCACTAGGGCAGCATCTACCTCTACAGCATTTCTCAGGGGAGTCCCTACCAGGGACATCCTGGAGTTCTGTACCCACCTTCACCAAGCAATACCACCTGCCTATCTTTTCCAAATCCAGGGCAGGATTTGCTACAGCAGTCTTGCAAGGCATACTAGCCAGCCTAACTTCTTGACTGCTTCAACCCTTCTTCAGCTTTGGGAATCCACCCAAGTGTGACCCATTGTAGAGTACAATGCCCCATTTGGTATGTACCTCACAAGACATCTGCAACAGCTGGAAAGGCCGCAGAAATACCTCACTAAAATAATTACAGGCCTAAAGCAGATGCCCTATGCTGACTATCTAAAAAAAACTCCAGCTATACTCTGCGGAATATTGTCTACTCAGAGGTTATCTTTGCTTGACATACAAGGCCATGTCAAACCCTGACATGCTACACTTAAAGAAATCCCAATCCCTCAGAGCCACACGCTCTAGGGATCTAAACCTTGTCATCACAATGAGCAAAACATGCTGGAGGGATAGGTTCCTGACCCAGAGACTCCCCATACTCTGGAATAGACTGCCCATACATGTCAAGCAGAGCACCTCCTTGGCCCTCTTCAAAAGGAACCTTGACGATTGGATGGGAGATAGGAAATTCACCCCAGGGATCATGTCAGTCGCCCTGCTAGACAGGGGTCCAGGGAAGTAAATATTGTGGGAAGAAATATCCAGGAATTGTTATGGCTAGGCTTGTATAAACCCTAGGGCCAATAGCCTAGTACCAACCTATGACTGCAACAGTGAAATACGAAGAACATAGTACAGTTGTGTACACTTACCATAAATGTAGATGTTCGAGTGTATTTCACTGTTGCAGTCCTGGTTTCCATCCCTCCAGCCCCCTGGTTTTCTCTGTCTCTCTCTCTCTCTCCCTCCTATCTATGGCTATTACTAACCCCTTCTGTGGTATTGGTGCTGGTATTTACTTTTTACTGGTAATGTTTTCCCCACCATAACCTAGCTCCTTGTTTGGGGGGGTGCTCTTGACATTTGGGGCAAGAAAAACTGATGTAATGGCATCGGCTGCCTGTTTTTATACCCCTGATGACCTGATGTCAGTCCTGGAGTGACAGCATCTGACGCAGAAATACTAAGTGTCTGGTATTCGAGCCGACTGACGGCTACCTGCAGGCAGATAACCCAAGTGTGATGACTGCAACAGTGAGTACACTCGAACTTCTACATTTATGGTAAGTGTACACAACTGTACTTTCTGAATTGCCCAGACAAAGTTAGGCCTTCTTAATTTTAATGCCATTGGCTGCAAACAAAGCAGTTACTATAAAATGGAAATCAAAGTCTAAACTAACTTTAAATGAAGTACTGAATATTTTAAAGCATATGAAAGCACTAAAAGTGGGTTCTTCAGAAAAGAGAGGAGCAAATTGTAAGTGAATAAATGGGATGTATTGGAATATTACATGCAGACTAATGTTCAGGAGGAGGAGTGAAATTTAAGGGAAGGTGGGGAATTGAGCAATTTAATGTTGGAATAAATAAAATTATTAAAACGTGTACTGCATGAAATTAAATGAAATTTTTGATTTGTTTTCTTTTCGATTTCTGTATGTGCACTGTCACTTTTTAATGTCACATTTAATAAATACATTTAAGAAAAGAATGCTGCTAAAGTACTGAGTCTTTGTCTGATTTCGTCCTTTGGCAAAACTTCACATGAGGAAAATCCATAGGTGTATGAAGAACTTAATCAGAAGGCCCAACCATTAGAGTTCTGTCATCGTCATCTTCTTTCACCTGTGGTAAGGGAGCTACATTGCCAGATTCAGCATCTAACCCTGAGCTTATGTTTCCCCTTCCTACCCCTTCTCCCAGACCAGAAGGTAACCACAGATGCCTCAGATTACACTTGGTTGGTTACTTTCAGGAGTTTCATTTGCAGAGAGTTTAGTAACAGATCCCAGGGAAAAATTATGCCAATATGGAAGAGCTACTGACCCTGTTAGCAGTAAGTTTCTTCTAATCTAAAACTATTGGCTTTGCAGAGTACCAAACAGTACTGCAGTGATGTAGCATATAAACAGGAAAGAGGATGCCCACTTCTAACAGGTGGTCAAGTTGCCATTGATAATTTGGGAATAGGCAAGTCATTCAGACCTAATTCTTCAAGCAGTTTTTATCCCAAGCCAGCAAAACAGAGCAGCACACTAAGCAGTTTTTCATGAGTGTGCCCTACACAGAGAAATATTGGCAGATGTAATAAATCTATGATTTTGTCCAGAAATGGATTTGTTTGCTTCACATCTGAACAAATGTCGATTTTTCTTCACCGTACATGTTGCTTTATCTGCTATTGATGGCACTAAATGCCTTTTCAGTTTCTTAAAATAGATTCTTAAGCGAACACGTCTGAAGTCCTTTTTCAGCTACAACCTAGGCACAAAGCATACCTAGTAAGACAGGGGCACAATCGATATTACATGTAGTTAAAATAGGAGATTGACAGTGGAGCTGTGAAGATTATGGAATTATACAACATGCATTTTGTATTTAAGTCGGAGAGTAAAGGTGTAAGAGAAGTAATGTAAATTAATTATTACATTGAACAGTTAGCATGACTGCCAGTTTTAGTAACATAAAGGGGTAAAACTCTGACTGTGGCCCAGGCAACCTGAGTTTAGTTAGCTGCTCAGTTGCTTGCCAGATTTAGAAGAAGAGAATGGGCAGACCCAGACTGGGGAAGGGAGAAGGGTCGAACCAACCAACATACAGCTGCTGTCCCTGTGAGGAGAGGCAGTGTGTGCACATGCAGTCCTGGGGTGGACATATGCATAAGGGAAGGCTGTAGGTTTTATGCAGTGTTGCAGGGGATGTTAGGCTATTCCAAAATCCCAAAAATCCACAACTACCTGGATGTCAGAGAAAGACACAAGCAGCCTCCGTGGCTATCTGAATGAAGATTGCTCCAGACAGGTGTCACTCCTTACTGTGCCACTACTTATCTAATGCAGGGGAACAAATGTGATATGTTCATTTGGGAAAAGCTGGATAGATGGCAGGCATAACAGCAAAAAGATACAGGAAAAAGTCAGTTAATTACATTAATCATTGTAGGCAAATTTCACAGATATGCATAGGGCAGTAAGTAATTCATGAAGTATTAATGTAATACAAGGTTTGGATGATGTTATACAGTTAGTCATTATTTTTTAAAGCAAATGCATATGTGCATTTCAGCCAAATGGTTGCTGAGTAATTTCATTAAATATCTTTGCTACCAGCAATTATATAAAAAAGAGAAATGAAAGTGTGTTTTTTTTAGTTCATTCTGATATAAGTAGTCTTCAATGCAGCCATACGTCTTGATGTATGACCTAAGCCTGTGGCTTAAGGGTACATAACTGTCAATTTGTTCTATGCATGTACTTTCACTGGTTCAGAAAAGTGCCCCATTGGGAGCCTTCTTTTTTCTTAAAAGTTTTGGTCATTCAGTACTACTAGATATCAGTTAAGAGTAGAAAGTGTGATTGTGGTAGGCGGATTCCTTATATGGATCTCCAGTCCTAGTGTCTCTTTTGCCTAGGTACAGAACATGATTTTAAACATTGCAGTATTTGTCAGTCATTTGTACCTTACACCTTACGTATGCATCTTTCCTCTCTTTTTTTAAACACCTTTATTGAATTATCTCTTAAGACACAGGCAAACATGCATTTGTATAAAAGAAAATCAGCCATGTTAATACTGATGCTTAGTTAAATACATTATGCATCACGTATGTTCTTTTGCATAACTGGTATCAATCTAAAATAACATAAATTGCTCAATACCTGCCTTCCCTTAAACATCACTTCTTTTCCAGAACATTATTGTGCATGTATTGTTTCCACAATTTCCATTTATTTCTATGCAATTTGCTCCTACACTTTTTTGAAGATCCCACTTCCAGTTCTTTTATCTCTGTTATAATGTTCAGTACTTCAGATACAGTTAATTTAGATGTTAAGTTCCATTTTCTAGTAATTTCTTTTTTGGCAGCCACCAGAATTAAACTTAATAAGGCCTTGCTTGTATCTAGGCAATTATGATCCTATGTCCCAGAATAATTTCCTTAGTTGTAACCATTTGCTCACCCAGTATTTCTGGCAGAGTATTCTGCTGATGATTTTTTAAAGTCTGCCAATTCATTACACTTACAAAATATGCTCTCAGTTATGTATTTCTTCTCCATCACATATCCAACATTTGCCATCTACTTAAGGAAAAGTTCTTTGAAGTCTGATTGGGATATAAAAATACCTATGCAAACTCTTCCAAGCAAAAATCCTAAATCTTCTAGATTTTGCATACTTGGGAGCCAGACATATGTCCTGCCATTGTTTCCTTGTAAATTGCTTATTCAGTCTGTCTTCCCAATCTTTTCTAACATCTTCTGATTGATTCCTATAGTTAACTTGCAGTGCTTTATATATTCTACCAATTATTCCTTTTTTTACAGCAGTTTCTATTCTAGATTCCATGGAAAATTCTATTAGAACAGGTCTTTCATTTAGGATTTCCCTCCCCCTTTCTCTTTGCCTGTACGCTGATGTCAATCCCTGGTAGGGAAGGCAGTTTCTGGTCTGCAGTCCTAATGTCTTCTTGGCCTCTTCCCATTCTGTTGCCTTTCCCTCTCTAGTTGTTTATTTCCAATACCTTGTTTCCTTTGCCAGTTTCCTCCTGTAAATTCCAGACCCTTCTTGCTTATTCTCTGTAACCCTAATTGCACCCATCCCTTTTCCAAAATCTCCTTTCTCCATTCTCGTGTTGGCTTGGTTCTTTTTTTAAACAAAAATGCATCCTTATTGAATTATGACATAGGCAATCATACATTTATATAAATTAAAACAAACCATATTGAAATATTTTCATTTGCAAACATTATACATCACATGTAATCTAACCAGTCAATCAAACATTACATGGCTCATTCAGTACCTTCCTTCATTTATACCCAGTTTCTTACCCAAAACATTATTCTGCATGTACTACTCCCACAGTTCCAATTTTATGTAATTTGCTTCTACCCATTTCTAAAGATCCCACTTCCAGGTCTTTTCTTTGTTACTATATTCACTACTTCTAATATGATTGGTGTAGACATTGATTTCCATTTTCTAGTAATTGCTTTTTGGTGGCCACCAGTATTAAACTCGGAAAGGCCTTACTATGTCTAGGCAATTCAGATCTTGTATCACAGCTCAAAAAAATATTTCCTTAGTTACACCAATTTGCTCACCCAGTATTTCTGACAGAGTAGTCCGCAGAAAATTTTTAAAAGTCTGCCAACTCATCACACTCCCAAAAAGTATTTTCCCAGTTACCTTTTACTTCCCCGTCACACCTCCAACATTTGCAGTCTACCTGAAGAAAAATTCTTTGATATCTGCTTGGGATATAAAAATACCTATTCAAACTTGCCCAGCAAAAATCCTAAATCTGTTAGACTTTGTTGCATATTTAGGAGTGATACAAACATCTTCCCATTGTTTCTTTGTGAATTGCTTATCCAGTATCTCTTCTCAATCAATTCTAACCTTCTCTGATTCCAGTAATTATCATGCAATATTTTATATGCCCTCCTACTTCTCCCTTTTTAACAGCAGCTTCTGTTCTAGATTCAAGTAAAAACTCTACCAGTGCTGCTCTTTCACTTAGGATCCCACTATTCCTTTCTGTTTGCCTGTACTCTGATATCAGTCTTTGATAGGGAAGGCAATCTCTGGCCTGCATACAAATGTATTAATGGCCTCTTCCCATTCTATTACCATTTCCTCTCTTAATTTGCTCCCTATACCTTGGTTTCTTTGCCAGTTTTCTCAAGTATATTCCAGCCCCCTCTTGCCTATTGTGTGTATCACTAATTGCAGTCATCTCTATTGGCAGATTCTACTTTCTCTATTCCCATGCTGGCTTAGTTCATAGAATACTTTCTGCTACTTTATGAATATAATAATCTTTATGGCAGTAGTTGTTCTTAAGAGTGTGCATCCATAACCCTATTTTCTGCTTATTTCTTGAGCTTCCCCCATTTCATCATCTTCTCTTTCCACTTTGAATTATAGATTTCTGCTTGTGCTGTGTATAGTCGCCTTAACTGTGTAGCTCTGAAATATCCCTTCAAATTAGGTAATCCCAAACTACCTTGTTTTGTTGGAAAGATCAACTTATCCCTGTTGACTCTTGCCCCATTCCCCTGCTAGGTAAAATCCTTCAACTCTTTATTATTTGCTATACACAGCTTCTTCAGTAGTTGATAAAATAGGGTCTATATCACATTATCGCCCGATGAAAAGTGCGAATGCTCTTTCATTGATCCGTTAATGTCGAAAGCAGAAAAAAGCGAAGTCACGGAACATAGATTTTTTTCACAGGGAAAAATTGGTAGGCCGTCTTCGGGACTTTGCCATTTCTTCCACTTTGGTGCGATCTTGGAGTTGATATATTTAAGTGGGGGGGGGACATTTTGTGTTTAAACTTTTTTTTTTTTTTGCGGAGCAGTGAATTTTTTCCTTGGGAAAAAATTCTCTGTTCCGCATGTTCACTTTTTGTCATTTCGATATTAACAGTACTATCTATGAAAGAGCGTTCGCTGTTTTCATCATGTGATAATATGATATAGACGCAATAAAATATGCCTGACCTGTGTATAAAACTAAAGGGACTAGAACATTTTCAATGCCTGTATCGTGCTATCCATGTCCATAAAACAGAACTTGCAGTTTCTCAGTTTTTGTATTATCTTTTGTTTAGTCTGTTCCCACATATCCTTAACTGCCATAACAGAGTCATTTAACCCATACTCCTAAGTACTTTGTTTTATCATGTCTCTATAAATGTGGGACTCATTGAGCCAGTTTGTGTGTGCATACATTAACAAAAATTACCTTTGTTTTATCTTCATTAACTTTGTATCCTGAAAAGACTTGAAACTGTCTCAGAATGTTCTTCAACATTGAAATTTTATTTTTCTGGATATTACAAAATAATATTGTCTACAAATAAAGCCAGCTTTTCTTGATTGCCATACCAATTATATCCTTTAATTTCTGAGTCCCTTATTTTCTTTGACAGTGGTTCTAAATATAGTGCAAATAACAAAGGAGATAGAAGACACCCCTGCCTTGTTTCACTGTTCAAACAGAATGTATTAGCGAGCCCCCCAAACACACACACACACACACACACACACACACACTTTTGCCTTCGATCCCTCATATAGCCTCTCGATTTATCTTTATTGCATCAGGGGATACAAATGCTTCCGTTTCCCTACTCATAAAATCTCACGTTACTCTGACAGATGCTTTCTCTGCATCAACCCAGAAAACAAGAGTGGTACTTTTTAATATTGTTTCCCTCCGAATCATCATTGTTCTGTTGTCATATCTTTGCCTCTCCTCCACAAAACCTCATTGGTCCATATCTATCAGTTTTGCCAACACTGTTGCCATTGTGTTAGCAATTACAGACATAAACACTTTGTAGTCATGGTTTAGAATCTAAATGGGACTGTATGAAGTTGAATCTGATGGGTCTTTACTATATTTAGGTATTTCAGTTGCCACAGCTTTTTTCCAGGACGGTGGTGCTTCTCCTCCTTTTAAAGTACTGTTGAACAAAACTTCCAGGTCTTTATCTTCCCTCCTAGCTTCCAAACTTCCACATGAATACCATCTATTTCTGGAGACTTTCCTGTTTAGTGATTGGTTATATATCACCATTTTATCTCATAGCATCTCCTATCTTAACTGTTAATAATTGAGCCTTATCTACCTCTAACTTTGTATGTTTGATTCTTCTGTAAATATTTCCATTTGTACTTTTTCTTGATTTCCACATTTCTGTGCTTAATACAGATTTTCCTAAAATGTCCAAATTGTTTCTAATACCCCTACAGGATCTCTGGTTATTTTCTTTGTTATAGGCTCCCTTCACTTGGCAACAACTTATACTAATTTCTTTTACCAAAGCCATTGTCCTAAAAGCTTTTCTGCTGTGGAGTTCTCAGAAAAAAGTTGCTTAACAGCAATCTTGCTAAACTCGTACATATTATCCAGGTTGTCCTTTATTTTCTTTTTAGCACTTTGCAGTTGCACCTCTTCTTGTTCTTTGAGGTTCCCCTTATTCTGCAATACTTGAACCATTGTTAGTCCTGCCAAATAATTCTTTTTACTTCTCAACTATATCTCCTTTTTTATTTCTACCTTATTTTTAAACTCCACTTTCATTTCATCCCAGTCCCTAGCTATATTTTCTGAAGAAATTTCTGTATTCCCTAATATCCTGAATAATTTCCACTTTCCATTCCTTAAATTCCTCTGTTTAACAGATAGGTGGGGAAGCGCCTGTATCTCATTTTTATTTTATTATACTCTATTTTTATTTTAATTATTATTGGCGCATGATCTGAAATATTATTGCATACATATCAAAACTTTCAGTTAAATGCACAGATACCTGTGAAATATAATTTGTGTACCCTAGCCAAGTTTTTATACCTTGAGGATAATGTATAAATTCTGTCTGAGCTCCTACTGCTGAATTCACATCTTTTATACCAAATATTTTAATAAATATCTTCACAAATATGCCCTCTTTTGTTATATTTCCCTTCTAATCCCCCAGCTACATCTGTACTGCTGTAAATCAGTTTCCAGTCCCCACCTGTAAGTAATATTCCGTGCTGAAAGTTGATTATTTCTCCCAAATTTTCTTAAGCTCAGTTGTAGCATTTTTAGGTGGAATATAAATATGTCATTGTAGTCCTACTCCCTTGCCATTAGCCCCTTGTTACTACAAGTCTATCATTATTGTCTTTTAATCACTATTGGAGCTTCCCTAGCTGTTAAAGTACTCCCTTTTTCTGTCGCAGATATTTTGCTGATTAACCATCCTGAAATCCTTCCTTTATTAAATTCACATGATCTGTTCTTTCCAAGTGTGTCTGCTGTAGCATAGCTGTTTGACCTCTGCATTTCTTAATATAGTTCACTACATGCTTTTTTTTATATGTAACTGTGAGAGCATTCACATTCAAATATAATATGGAAAGTGTTGCTATTATGATAAGAAGTTGTTGTTCCCACCTGTTATGCATAACAGTTTTTTTAAAAATGTCTAGTTTCAGCTTTTATATTACATACATATACTAATGCTTGCCAGGTTGATCTTTAATACAGTTGTTTGTTGTCATAGCCATTTGAACCCGTTAGCACTTCTTACAAGACATTTTGTTTTAATGAAAACCTTCAAATAAAAAAGCAAACACACACCCAGAACACCCCCATAACCTATTGACTTAATACAAACACACAAAACTATGTACAGCTTCAATTAATGAAGTTTAACCCTCCAAACAGTAGCACTTGTCCCAGATTAACAGCCCACACTCATAGGCTTTACTTGACCTGTAATTAAGGTTATCCATGCTAATATATGTGGTACAGCCTGTGCTTCTCCTTACAGTAAGGGCTGTTATTGTCTTATCATTGTTTCTCTCTCAGATGTATAAAACAACTTGAATGCTTTCAGAAAACATTATCTTTTAGATATTGAAAGAGAAAATATTCTGGTTTTATTGCCCTCTTAACAGCTTGTCTCCAGAGAAACATAAGATACAGATATATAGTTGTCTTTAGCTACAAACTTTTTGTGTTGCACTGTGGACATTTGTTTGCTAAGGAAAAGTTTCCTTGCATTCACTTTTGTCTTATATACTTGTTTCTACTTAAATCTTGTTGTTAGATCAAGTCAAAGGCCTTTATCCAGCCAGTCCTCCTATGCAAAAGTAAGAAATAGCACATCAGTTTTACTTGTGTCATGATCTGTATACCTTTACTATGTATCCATCACTTCAACAACCCAAGATCACAGCCTTTTATTTTAAACATGCTGTTGTACAAGCTTTCTTCTCTTTTTACATTGCAATGTCTATATTTCTTAAAACCAAGCAAGAAGAAAGAAAAAAGGGCATCTGTTTACTTTTTATCCCCATAACACAAAAATGACCAAAACATGCTTTACTATATGACATGCAGCATGTGTCATGTTTTATAAAACTGTTAACAAAAAAATATTTTTCTTACAGTTTTCTCTTCCTTTCCTCTTCCCCACTCCCTAATGTTCTTCCAGACATTAGTGACATGAAGTAAGGCATCTGCTTTGAAGTCCCCTACAAGGTTAACAAAGGAAAAGATGCAATAGTTCTAGTTTTTCTTGTTCAGCCATATTTTACAAATGTGATTGCTTAGTAATCCCACATTCATTAATTTCCAAGTTGCTAGCTTTCTTCTTATACTCAGTCTCCCAACTCCAGTCGCTGGTTCATTTCCAATGTACTCATGGTTCTTCTAGTCATCTCCTATTTTTTCCTCTGTCCCTCGAGCATTTTCCTTTGTAACATTGGAAAGGGTTTCACTGGCAAAGTCTCTGTATGAGCTTTATTATCAGAAGAACAAGAAGAAAAGTCCTCCTCTAGCTCACTTTTTGTTGAACAAACTTGTGCATTTCCTCTCTAGCATGTTCTACATCAAAAATGGCTTTGATCCTCCAGGAAAAAATATTCTGAATACAGCTGGATATAGCAGCTCGAATCTCACACAGTCTTCTTGACATGTCTGGATTGATGGAATACATTTATTCCTCTTCTGCCTGGTGTACAATGAGGTAGTCATTTTCTACAAAAACTCAACTGTCACGTTTAGTAGTTTGTCCTTCTGCCACAGTGATTATCATCTCTTTCTGTTGGTAGGATTGCATCTTTACTAATAGAGGTCTTGGCTACTTTCTCCTGGCCAGATGTGAAGCATACACACAATGTGCCCTTTCAATTAACGGCTCCTGCTGTAGAATACCAGTCCAGTTGCTTATTTGTGCTTTCATAAAATTAATACAGTCTGTTCCTTCCAGTTTATCTGATACAGCAAAAAATCTCAGGTTTTCTCTACTTGCTGTGCCCCCTAATTCTGACATGTTTTGAAAATGTCTTCTTAAGCAGTCTTGTATTCAGTCAGCCTTTTCTTCATTTTTTACCTCTGATGTTTGCACTGTTATCAGCTCATTTGCATATCTGTTTAAAGCTTCCTCCATTTTTTCCAGCATTTTGTTACTTGAGTTGATGTACTGTTTCAGTGTTACGTTGGTTTTAATCAGTTCTGAGCACATCTGACTTTTTTTCCCTTTAGGTTACTGGAAGTTATGTTTTGCAACAAAGATGGTGCTTGAACTGCTTTCTGCCGAACAACTGCAGGATTCTTCCCAGCCAGTGTTTTCTTCTTACCTTTTGTGGTACATTTTCATTCAGGTTCTCTGCATTTCTTCTTTGCTGGCATCCAGGTAGTGCACTTCCTAGCTAATAATTGAAATTTACCCAAAAAGACAAATTCACTGGCTGTCTTTTCTAAGTTTCTGTTTTCACACTGAGAGAGATGATATTAAGCAGTTAATGTGCAACCATCTAGAAAGTCTTGTTGGCTTATTTCTTAGAATACTTTCTGCTAATTTATGAATGTAATATTCTGTGTGGCTGTTATTCTCCTTAAGGATTTGCATTCAAAATCCTACTCTCTCCTTATTTTTTGAATCCCCCATTTCATTATCATCATCATCCCTTTCCAGTTTGAATTACAGCTTTCTGCTTGTGTTATGTATATAAGCCTTAACTATGTAGCTCTAAACTATTCCTTCAGATCTGGTAATCTTAAACCACCTTGTTCTTTTGGAAGAATCATTTTGATCCTTGCCCTCTTCCCCTCTCATTTAAATTCCTTCAACTCTTTATTAATTATTGTCCACAACTTATCCTCTGGTTGATAAAAATATGCCTGGCCTGTATAAAACTAAAGGGAATGAAACATTTTCACTGCTCATATCTTGTTATCCATATCCATAAATAAGAGTTTCCAGTTTTTGTATTATTTTTTGTTTAGTCTCATCTTACATATCCTTAGCAGCCTTAACAGAAGCCTTTTTAATCCATATTCCTTAATATGTCATTTTACTGTGTCACAATAAATGTGTATTGCTGAACCAATTCATGTGTGAGTACATAATTTATAACTATAAACTTTGTTTCCTGATAAGACTTGAAACTGTGCCAGAATGTTCCACAACACTGCAATGTCCTTTTCTGGTTTTATCAGGCACAGAATAATATCATCTGCCAATAAAGCTAACTTTTACTTATCACCATACCAATCATATCCTTGAATTTCCGAGCCCCTTATTCTTTGCCAGTGGCTGTGAATTTAAAACAAAGAGGAAAGAAGACGCCCCTTCCCGGTTCCTCTGTCAGTTTATCAGAGAGGAACCCTCCTACTTTAATTCTTGCCTGTGATTCCCTATACATTCTCCTAATTAACCTTATTATTGTATCAGGAATGCAAATACTTCCATTGCCCTACTCATAAAACCCCAGCGTACTATGTTGAATTCTTTCCCTGCATCAAAAATGTCTTTTATCTCTTAATACTTAAGTAGAAACCCAGCACCCTAAGTGTTTTGCCCAAGCTAAAATGGTGGATTTTTCCACTTTAGACACCTTGCTTATTCTGAAAAAAAAATTCAAAAGGCCTAGGCCTGATGTTTTGACTGCCCATTCTAGCTTGGATGTGTCAGTTGAGGTTTTGGAACCCATGCTATGTTTAACTGCTTCTCAAGCTGTCACTACTGTGACCCCACAGGCAGCTAGTATGAAGACTGATTCCAGCATGTGTGATAAGACTGATCTTACAGATGCCTGAGAGAAGGGGTGACTCTCATCTTAACATTTCAGAAGGGACCAGAGGGTATTCTACAAATATTAGTTCAAGAAGAAGTGCTGGTGTCCTTAATCAAGTTATGTCAGAGGTCAGATCCACCACTCCTTGTTGAAGCAGACCTCTTTCCCAAGAAGAATGAACAAAAAAAAATGTTTCCTTTCCTCAGATGTCCAAAGAAAAAGAGTGGATGGAATTCTCCCATGGCCTGTTTATGGCAGTGCTGGCTCTCAAACCATTATCTGTTGTCCCTTCTGCTCCTACTTCTCTTACCACTCAGAAGAGACAATTTGAGTCATACTCAGAGGAAGATGAGGCATAGTCTGATTTAGATGAACATTCTCTGGCCTACTCTTTCCAGATTCACTCCCTAGGCCAAATGGCATCTGATGATGAGGACATCTTGTCTCCAGTTTTCCTGTTGAGGAAATCTCCTTGGGGAAACCATATCTAACATGATGAAGCATTTTGAGTGGGAATCCAGAGAAATTTGTGATGTACAAAAATTATTTTACAACTTGCAGGAGGTAGGTACCCTCATGTTGTGGAGGTTTTCTGGATGCATTTGAATCCACTTCACCTGCTTCTAATTCTTAACCCCAGCTCATAAAAGACCTGATAGATTTTAGAAAGTGCCTGAAGATTTAAAGTTCCTTCATAGGAATCCTTTGGCAAATCCCTCTGCTTTTTCTGTTTGTACAGAAAATCCCACTGTTACCTGCTGTCATTGCCTTTCCCTCAGATAAAGATAGCAAGGTAATAGATTTGGAAAAAATATATATTGTCATCTTTGTAGAGGAAGACTTCTACCAGAAGACTGTGTGAGCAATAAATAAAACAGATAGGTGCTGGTATTTCAAAATTCCACTCAGCTGTAGAACTCATAGTCACAAGGGAAGGTTGAACAAGAGGTACTGGGTAGTTTTTCCTGCTAGCTCAATTGAAACAGCAGTCCGCTTCACACAACATGGCTCCATTAAGACTTTCTGGTACATGCTTACAAGCCTACTGAAGGATGCTACAGGTTTAAAAGGGTTTACTTACAATGTGAATGAAGAAAATGAGCTTTTACGAAAATTTCTTGGAATAAAAAAAGAAGAAATGCAGTGTTTCAGTTCAGTATTTACATAGTTCTTTGTGACTGAAAGGTGCACCATCTCAATGGCCTAAAACAAAAGAGCATTTACAGACCTTCCGACTCTATCCAAGCAAGCAGCCTCTAAGTCCTGTGTGGAGTCACAGCCGGTCCCTCCATTTGAATCCCTGTAAGGCTAATTAATTATCCTACTGAATAGTAAGGAAACTCAACTTAGAAGCCCTTCAGGATCTTCCTGGACCCTCTACATTTCAGCCTCACAGTGTAGGTGTTATTCTACAATATATGTTTGTTTAAATATAACCTCGTGAGTGCATTAACTTTAAATTACTGGTGTCTGCTATAAATTGTTAACTAGTTTGTAAGGGCCACCACACCCGTGGACCTTCCCCTCCTACCATCTCTCTATTATCTTATTCCCCCCGTCTCCTACTATCCTAGTTGAGTTAGTGCTTGCCCTGCATTATCCACTAGAGAGCAGCGGAGCTCAGGCTTAGGATACCTTCTCCCACTGGTTGTTGAACTTCTCTAAATGGTTGTAGAACCCAACTAGCCCTGTAGAGCAGCCAGACTCTTATCTGTGCCTGTACGTTTTATTCATGTACTTAACCCCATCCCATACCTACTTGAAAAGGGAATTATCCTAGGTAAATCAGGGAGCATTACTACATAGATACCTCTGACTATCACTACCTCTGACTAGCACTACTGTTGTTACTGGCCCCTCAATTATTCCCTCTGTATTATTCTCCTTTCCTGCCTGTGGTAATTTCTCTAAATACCTCTCTCTCTGTTCTAAATCTGTTTCACATAACTATCTCCCCAGCACAGCTATACCTTTGTTCACCTTGTATTCTCTGCTACTTAGTAACTATATATTGTCTCTTACCTTTCCTGTGCCTGTAGAACTCAGTCTCTCTCCATAACTGATTGCCTCTCAGCCTCTCTCAGCTGTAACCCGCTCCGTTCGCCCTATGGGCTCACTCCGCTCCCCTACCCTACCCCCAATTCCCACACACCCCAGGGGTCCTACTCTTATACCTCCCTTACCACACCCTCTCTCATGTCCAACCTATCCCATGCATCACTCCTCCCCACAAACTCTAACCATATCCCTACCTCTTTAACAATCACTTTCAATAAGCCACTCCTTAGAGTACCCCTATCATATCCTCCTACTTTTAACTCATCCATACAATACCCCCCTCTTTTTTTCTTCCTGTACTCCTTTATCTTCCTCCCCTTCACATCTTTCTCCCTATTATATCACTACACTTGTACTCTTATTTTACAAACTTTTCCAAGATGCCTCTCCCTAATCTCACCAAGCTAACACTTACAATCATACTCTCGACTACTCTCATCTCAACCTACCTTCTTACCTCCCTTGAAAAACTGCACTATTTCCATTTTAACCATTCCCACAAACAAACTGCAATCTACACATACATATCCTTTGATAGACATGCTAACATAACTTCCAATCCCAGTTACCTACTACCCAAATACCGTAGACTCTCCCACATTAAACTTAACCTACCCTTAGAAAAAAAATCTAAACTGTTAACCTACCTTACATACAACTCAGGAACAAAACTAAATAGTCCCACCTTGAAAGATGGCAATGTCCACCCCAACCCTGGCCCTACCAACCCTACAACCCAAACAACTCACCCCAATCTCAATAGCTCTCTCCGAATAGGGCATCTTAATATCCAAAGCATCAATAATAAAGTAGCGCACCTTCATGCCCTCTTAGATATTCACTCCTTTGATATCCTCTGCCTCACTGAGACTTGGTTGAAACCAGAAACTAAAGATAATGAAATTATTCCCCAAGGCTATAATATAGTGAGACAAGACCGAACAAAACGTAAAGGTGGTGGAGTAGCAATTCTATCTAAAAATGGACTTCATATCTCTACCCTCCCATCTAATCCAACCCAGGATAGCAATGCAGAAATCCTCATTACTAAGCTTCAAATCAACATAAACAAATCTTTATATATTATCTGCATTTATATACCACCCGGAAGTAATATCACTACAATTGAGGCATTTCTTAGCTGGCTGTCTTCTACTTACCCCCAAGAAACTATAATACTAGGTGACTTTAACATGGACTGGAAAAGTGTTAGTGCTGAAAATCCTACCTCTCATATTAACCTCCATGGATTTACCCAAACTATAACCTCTACAACCAGGATTAACAAACCTAACAAAAAAGAGAGTACATTAGACTGGATTCTCATAAACAAAGTGAAACAATCTTACAAAATAGGAACCCTGCCTGATGATGTAAGTGATCATTCCTTGACCTACATTACTAGAGAAAAGAAAGACTTCCCAAACCTCCCCACCATTAGAACAGCACGCTCTACCAAACACTTTAAGGCAGAATTATTTCAAACTGACCTTAAGGCATGCAACTGGAACCCATTAAAGTCCCTCCCACTTGAAGAGGCAGTACAGTATTTTAACACTGCTTTCTTATCTATCCTGGATAAGCATGCTCCCAAACGTTCCATTAGAATGAAGTCTAACCCAGCCCCATGGCTTTCTAATGAAACTAGGAATCAAATTCTACTTAGGAACAAAGTCTGGACTAAGTGGAGAACCTATAGAAATAGCTCTGATCACCTATACTTTAGACAGCTTAGAAACAGCACAAAAAAGCTATACTTACAGATAAAAAAACTACTATTGTAAACTTCAGAAAACTCATCAAAATAATCCCCAACAGTTCTGGTCTTGCATTAATAAGCTCCTTTCCCCAGGTAACTCCCGAACACCCACCCCACTTGATGCAGATCCAAATACTCCCCATCTAATTGCCAATACCTTCAACTCTTTCTTTACTGACACTATACAATCTCTAGCTACTCAACTTATCTCAGAAAACTCCAGCATTCCCATCGACTTACCCCACTCTTTCTCGAAATTCAAACTACAACCCATCTCTACTTCTCTCATCTTTAAACTTATTCTAAAACTTAAACCATATACTCCATCTGCTGACCAACTTCCTTCCCAATTTCTCCAAAAAGCAGCTAAGGAAATTGCTTACCCTATATCTATCCTTATAAATAGGACAATCCAAGAAGGTACCATCCCAGATATTTGGAAAATCTCCCACATTATCCCCTTACATAAAGGCGGGAACTCCAATGATTACTCTAACTATCGGCCAATTGCTCTTTTATCACCCCTAGCTAAAATTATGGAAAAATGCATTCACAAACAACTTCTGTCCTATCTCTCAACACAACCTAATAGCACAATGTCAACATGGCTTTAGACCATCTCATAGTACCACTACTGCCCTTCTATCCTTCACAGATACCATCAATAGAAACCGTAACAAAAACCTTCCTTAATCTGCACTCTTTATTGACCTCTCTAAAGCTTTCGACATGGTTAACCATACCCTCTTAATCAATATTCTGGAATCTCTCTCCTTTGATTCTCTAGCCTTAAAATGGTTCACATCATACCTCAGCAATAGACAACAAGCAGTCCTCTGGGAAAATCAAGTCTCATCCTTTTTACCTGTTACTATTGGGGTCCCTCAGGGCTCTATTCTTGGACCACTTCTCTTCTCCTTATTTATTAATGATCTCCATGTAGCAATTCCACAAGCCACTTGTATTCAATATGCAGATGACTCCACACTAATATGCTCATCAACCTCTCCATCTGAACTATATTCTCTTACTCAAGATGTTTTCAACACTGTAGAAACATGGTTTTCCAAATGCTGTCTCCTTCTTAATGCTAAAAAAACAAAACTCCTCTTTACACCCACTACTAGGTCTTCCCCCTTAGACTTCTCTATCTCTTCAAATAATGGTACTGTTATTCTCCCTGACAGTACCACTAAACTTCTAGGAATAACCATTGGTAATAATCTCTCATTTGATTACCATATAAACAACACCATTAAAACAGTAAAGAGAAAAATAGGCCCCCTATACAGAATAAAACCCTTCTTAACTTCGGCAGCCAGAGCCAAGATTGCTCATTCCCATCTAATCTCAACCCTCCAATATGCTTCACCTATATTTACCAACCTTAAGAAAACCAACCTTAACAAATTAGTAACCTCCTATAATAACATTGCTAGATTTGCTACTGGCAATCCCTTCAGAACCCATCACTGTTCAAATCTTAAACAACTAAATTGGCTCGAATTCCAAAACCATCTGATTATCCCCCAACTCACAATTGCCCACAAGATATTTTACCAACCCAATAATACCCATATACTCTCAAAACTCATAGTCCCATATAATAATCTGAACTCCCTACGTTCTTCTAGCAAACTTCTTGCCAGCTTAACAAAGTCTAATAATGCAGCTGGTGACTGTCTATTTACCAACACAACAGGAAAACTCTGGAACCTGCTACCCACTGAACTAACTCTAACTACATCCTTGCCACTCTTTAAACAAAAACTTAGAAAACACCTCCAAATGCACTGGCTATGCCCTTGTAGTAACCCTGACTAACCATCCTCTTCACCCCTCTTTCTTGCCATACTTCCAAACTTCTACATGCTGTTGACTTGTAAATAACACTGACTCTTTCTAAACTCTAATCAACTTAGTGTTTAAATAATTCTATCTCATATGATCTATTGTACATAACTCTTTCTATTCTGTTTTTGAGCTGTCTTAAGCTGTATTCTGCTCTCTGTACTGTTTCTCAAGTGTTTTTATCTATTGTACATAACTCTTACTGTATTATATCTGTTCTAGCTCTCTTAAACTTTACTCTGTTTTACTTTAACATTTCTCTAATATTTTTATCTCAAGAATGTATTAACTACCTGTTTTTATTTTTGATTTTATTTTTGATTTTTAATCCTTTTTTTTCACCATGTAACAATATTTTATACTTTGTATATCTGTGTGGAGCTTTTCTCCCTGGGCCTCTACTGAAAATGGAAATATATCCAGCTAGACTAGCCCGGTCAACAAATGTAAAATAAAAATGTAAAATGAAATAAAATATGCACCTCCTTCATGTTGGTATCCAGAACTGTGAATTACCAGACTCAAATGACAAAATATTTACCATTTATTCTGGCTAATTTGACTAAAACTGTGTTCTGGAAATACCAAACATTAAGCAGCAGGCCATGTCCTGTGGTGACTCCAGCCTCATTGGTTGCTAGATATAGAATCAAGTGCAGTCATGATGCAGTGGAAGCCTCTTCCGGAGCAGCTGCTACTGGATCTATGTAAGAAGGTACACATGACTTCATTCACAGTCCTTACCTGAGAACATTAAAGCTAAGCTCCTAGGTTCACCACTGAGTAGGGACTTGTTCTTTGGCCCTGAAACAGCCAACCTGCTTACAGCTTTGCAAGAACAAGGTAAAATTATGAAGGATTACAGACAAAGTTTCCTTACCTTTGTCCTCTGGTATCAGAAATTACCCTGATAAATCCACCTCCTTCTCTTACAGGGACTCTCAGCCCACACAGGAGAACAAGAGAACGAGATTTAAGTATAAACCTGACAAGGTTTCTAACCCTGGGAGGCCTCCCTAGCCAGACAAATCAACCTATTTTTGCCTCCTCTGAGGAGCATAAATGTATGCTTAGTAGCAATTCTGTATCTGGTACTCTTGTCTCCATGGAGACAATCTGAAGAAAAATGAAATTGGCTAGAAGGTAATGTTCACTGAAAGCATTCAAGTTTTTTCCCCATTTAGGAGAGTTATAAAGATAAGACAAAACCAGACAGCACTTAGCAGCAGCATGGGCTGCACTTCACGTCTTACCATGAATAACCTTTCTTTTAGGATAACTCAGGTCTGTGTGTGGCTATCAGTTTGGGACATTTGATCCTTTTGGGAGGGTAAAACTTCAATATTTGAAGATATACATAGTTTTGTGTTAGTATTACGTTAATATGTTTAGGGGTATTTTGTGTGTGTGTGTGTGTGTGTGTGTGTGTGTGTGTGTGTGTGTGTGTGTTTTCAGGACTTTCATTAAAACAAAAAGTTTTGTAAGATGTGACATAGGCTCGAATAGATATGACAAGAAGTAAGTGTATAAAAGTTCAGTCTGCCAAACAGTGTATGCATGTAACAGAAAAGCTGAAACTAGACATTTAACAAAAATGAGACACACTTGGAAAGAAATGAACATATGAATTTGATAAAGAAAGGTTTTTCAGGATGATTATTCAGCGTAATACCTGCGATAAAGGAAAAGAGGAGTACTTATATTCATTGTTAGAGGAGCTCCAGTAGTGATAGAAGAGGATAAAAAAGATAGTGGTAGATTTGTGGTATTATGGGGCTGCTGGCAATGGAGGAGGATTATGCTGGCATGTATTTATATTCCACCTAAAACTTCTATAATGCAGCTTAAGAAAATTCTGGGAGAAATAATCGGCTTTCAGCAAGCAGTATTACTTACAGGTTGGGACTGGAATTTGATTTACAACAGTGAGAATGTGTCTGGGGGGGTCCAAAGGAGGTAGACTTTTGAAGAAATTTATGAAAATATTTGTCATTGAATATGTGAATTCAGTACTAGGAGTTCCAAGTGAATTTACATAATGTTCCCCAAGAGACAAAAACTGGGCCAGGCTAGACAGAATTTACATTTCACAGGAACATGTGCATTTAATTGAAGGTCTTGATACATACCCAATAACTATTTCAAATCATGCACCAAAAAGAACTAAATTAAAAAGACAGGTTAATGAAATAAAAATTAGACACTGGCGCTTTCCCACCTATCTGTTGAAAAGAGAGGAATTTAAGGAATGGGTAGTGGAAATTATTCAGGAACTATTAGAAAAGATAGAAATTTCTGAAAATATAGCTAGGGAGTGGGATATATTAAAGTGGGTTTAAAAATAGGATGGAGATAAAAAAAGTAACAAGAATTGTTTAGAGGGACTGGTAAGTTTTGAAGTATTACAGAATAGGGGGAATCTCACAGAACAAGAAGAGGGCTAACTGCAGAATGCTAAAAAGAAGATTATTTCAATAATATGCATGAGTTTAGAAAGATTGCTGATAAGCAACTGTTTTTTGATAACTTTTAGCACAACAACCCAGACAACGGAAAGTAGAAGTGGCTGTCACCAAGCTTAGGGAGCCTGTAATAAGGAAGGTAACGAGATCCTGTAGAGGTATTAGAAATATTTCAGAAATTGTATGAAATCTATATAAAGCAGAGAAATATGGAAATCAAGAAAAGGTACTAACAGAAATTTTTATAGAAGAGTTAAATATGCCAAGGTTAGAGGTAGATGAGACTCAATTACTAACTAGATAAGAAGAGATGAGATAAAAATAGTGACGTATAACTAATCGACAAGAAAGTCCCCAGGAATAGATGGTATTCCTGTGGAAGTTTGAAAGTTAGAAGGGAAGAAACTGATTTGGAGTTTTTTTTAAGAATATTATCAGAGGAGGCAAAGTACAAACATCCTATAAGAAAGCGGTGGTAGCTATAATACCTACAGAGGGTAAAGATCCATCAGATCCAGCTTCATACAGGCCCATGTCAGTACTAAGTCATAATTATAAAGTGTTTATGTCTATAATGGCTAAAATAATGGTAAAAGTGATGCTAAAATCGATAGCTATGGATCAGTGTGGTTTTGTTGAGGGGAGGCATACATTTGACATTAACAGAACATTGATGATCCAGAAGCAAACTGAATGTAATAAAATGCCACTGTTGTTGGTAGGTCTTGATGCAGAGAAAGCATTTGACAGAGTAAGCTGGGACTTTATGAGCAGAGCAATGGAAACATTTGCATTCCCTTATAAAACTGTAAGGTTGATTAAGACGGGTATATGAGTGATAGGAGATGAAAATTAAAGTAGGTGGGTTCCTCTCTGATGATTTCTGCTTGAGCAGAGGGACCAGGCAGGGGTGTTCTCTTTCCCTTTTTCTTTGCATTATATTTAGAACCATTGGCAAAGAAAATAAGGGACTCATAAATTCAAGGATATAATTGGTGTGGTAGTCAAGAAAAACTGGTGCTAGTTGGATATTACATTATACCTGATAAAAACAGAAAGGGACATTACAGTGTTGTGGAACATTTTGAAACAGTTTGAAGTCTTTTCAGGATAGAAAATTAATGAAGCTAAGACAAAGGCAATAGTGGTAAATTATATACCCACATACAATTTGGTTCAGCAATGTCCATTTTTATGAAGACATGATAAAATGAAGTATGTAGGAGTATGAATTAAAATGATTCTGGTGTGTCAGCTAAGGATATGTGGGAAGAGACTAAAAATATAATACAAAATTTAAGACATTGGAAGATATGTTATATGGAGATGGATAGTAAGATACAAGCAGTTAAAATTTTTTAATTCCTTTAGTCTTATGCACAGGTCAGGCATATTTTTATCAACCAGAGGAGATGATGTAGATAGCAGTTAATAAAGCGCTGAAGGATTTTATGTGGGAGGGGAAGATGGTAAGAGTCAAATGGGATAAGATGATTCTTCCAGTAGAACGAGGCAGATTGGGATTACCCAATTTGAAGGGGTATTTCAGAGCTACACAGTTAAGGCTCCTTTACATAGAATAAGTAGAAACCTATGATTCATAGTGGAAAGGGATTGATGAAACTGAGGAAGCTCAAAAACAAGGAGAGACTGGGATTTTGGATGCATACCTTTTAGGAGAAGAACAGTAATCATACAGAATATTATATTCATAAAGTAGCAGAAAGTATTCTAAGAACTAAGCCAACACGGGAATGAAGAAAGAATATTCTGCCAATAGGGATGGCTGCAATTAGGGATACAGACAATAGGCTAGAGGGGACTGGAATTTGTTGAAGAAAACTGGCAAATGAACCAATGTATTGGGAGCAAATAACTAGAGCAGGAAAGGTAATAGAATGGGAAGGCGCCAAGAATTTATTTGGACTGCAGGTTTGAGATTGCCTTCCCTGTCAAGGATTGAGATCAGAGTAATAGGCAAAGAGAAAGAAATAGGGGTTCTTACACAAAAGACCAGCACTGGTGGAGTTTTTAGAGAATCTAGAACTGAAGCTGCAGTTAAAAAAAGGAATAATCAGTAGAGCATGTAAAATATTGCATGATAAGTTTAAGATTCAAATGAGGTTAGAAAGGATTGGAAAGAGAGATTGGATAAGCAATTCACAAAGGAAAAATGGGCAACAAAATTTAGAAGATTTAGGATTTTTGCTTGGTAATGTTTACGTAGATATTTTTATACCCCAACTAGACTCCTGAGAATTTTTCCTCAGGTAAACAGCAAATTTTGGATGTGTGCTGGGGAAAAAAGAGGTAATTGGGAACATTTTATGGGAGTGTAATGAGTTGGCAGGCTTTAAAATTCCATGCAGGCTACTCTGTTAGAGACACGTGAAACAAGGGAAATGTGTTTTCTGAGCTATGATACAGAATCAGAATTGCCTAGACATAGTAAGGGCTTGCTGAGTCTAATTATGGTGGCTGCCAAAATAGAAATTACTAGAAAATGGAAATCTAAGTCTAAATCAACTGTACTAGAAGTAGTGAACATAGTAACAGAGATAAAACAACTGGAATTGGGATTTTTTAGAAAAGGGTATGAGCAAATTACATAGAAAAAAATGGGAATTGTGGGAACAATACATACAGTGGAGGAATGAGGTTTAAAAGAAGTCAGGATTTGAATAAGCTTTGTGATTGACAATGATTTGGTAAGTTATAAGCGGTGTACAATGTTTGCAACTAGAATTGTGACAGTATAGTTTGTGATGGAAAATGCTTGCAGCTAGGATTATGTCAATGTTTTTTTCATTTAAATAGATGTACGATTGTCTATGTCATAAGTGATAATTTAATAACAATGTTTGTTTAGCAAAAAAAAAAAAAAAGCACCCTTGTGAACAAGTTGAATTCCTGCCCGTCTCCTTTTGACCCTCTCAGATTTTAACACTCCCAGTGTCTCATATCTCTATTTCTTTTCTTCCATAACTTGTCTAAATTTTCTCCTACCTTTGTTGTTCTGCTTACCATGCATACTCCTATAGGCAGTATTTGCCTTTTCTATTATTTGATTTGTTTCCTGTTTAGAATTTGATTTATTATACCACTGGTATGTTCATCCTCTGTTCTTGCCTTTTCAGCCACTTCCATTAATCTCGAGAATATAACAGACTCTTCCCCTTAAGTGTCCATTGCCTTGGTTACCAACATTGTTTTCCATTTAGCTGTGTGTGTGTGTGTGTCATCTTGCAGAAGATAAAGTAAATGTACCTGTATTGCCTGGAAATATTCTTTCAAATCTGGTAGGTCTACCCTCCTTGACCTATCAAAAGCTGCAAACACTTCCATCCTTCCATAGTTCTCTTCCCTTCCCATACAAAACCCAACAATTTCTTGAGACTGTGACAAATCTTCTCCCCAGGGCTGCAGAAAAAAGGCCCGTTTGGTACGTAAAATCAAGATGAATACAAATATTTTTATGGCTTGAATGTTACTATCTAGCCACATAAATATTAATTGCCAGTGCTTCAACAGGGTCTATATTATAACATTGAAGTGTCAAAACTTCGAATGTTATAACATCGAACCGGTAATCTCGAAGACTGACAATATTGAAGCCACGGAACATCAAATTCTTTCCCAGGGAAAGAATTCGGTGGGCCGTTTACACCGCTTTGCTATTTCCTCCAGTGTGGTGCGATCTCGGAGTTGGTATATTTAAGTAGGGTGGTGGGGGGGGTGAAGCCCCCACATTAGAAATAGTTTGTAGTGTTTGTGTGTTTCGTGTTTTGTACTGGAACAGCGATTTTTTTTCCCAGGGAAAAAAAAATCGCTGTTCTCAGTCTTCGGGGTTTTCAGCTTTCGTGGTTTTGTTTTCGATGTTATAACATTCGAAGTTTTGATACTTCGATGTTATAATATAGACCCCTTCAACATATTTATTATTTTTGACTTTATTTCCTCCCACATTTCCGTGGCTGTTTGTTGCGAGTCTTTCATTAACCAAATCTCCAGATACTTCATTCCGTTGTGGCCCTGTAGGTATAGTTAATTTTGTACCAGTTCATGTATAAGTGCAAATTTCACTGCTGTAGATCACTGCAGTCTTGATTTAAACATTTATTTTGTAGCATGTAGTTCTCTATAATCTCAGATATCTTCCCCATCTCACTTTGATATGTTGCGTATAAGATGATGTCATCTGCAAACATCAGTATTTTATTTTTGATTCCTGCCACTCATACCCTTCCAGATCTGAGTTTCTGATTTCCTCTGCTAGCAGCAATAAATACAGTAGTGAAAGGAATTATGACATCGGACATCCCTATTTCCTGTCATTAATTGCACCTTTTTAGATCAACTTTAAACTTCCTTTATATTTAATTCTGGCTGAAGCCTTTCTAAATATACTTAAAATTAATTCATCCATCTTTCAGGGAAATTAAATGCCTTTAATGATTGCATGAGGAACCCAAAACTCACCCTGTTGAATGCTTTTTCAGCTTCCATCCCCAAAAGAAACAGTGGCCTTTCCATTGCCTTTGCATCCTTCTGTATCAGTAACATTTTCATGATGATATAAAACATTTGTATCCACTCCACAAATGCTCACTGATCTAGTCCTACCACTCTTCCCATTATATTTGCTACTGTCTTTGTTATGATCATCATAATTATTTTATAATTTGTGATTCAGAATAGATGTCTGTTTATAAGGACAAAGCTAAATTGGGTCTTTCCCATCTTTTGAGATTGACACTATGACTTTGACACAGTTCTCCACTCCAGAATTTAAACGGTCTTTTCCATATCTTTATGACATCCTGTCCTCTTCCTTTCCATACTTAAGTTTATAGACCTGTTCCTGGTGTATTTCCAGATGTTCTTCGTGATTCACTGTTGCAATCATTACATTTTGGTAATCTGCTGGCAGGTTGCCCTCAGTCGGCCTGAATAACAAAGTCTTGGGTCCTGCATTGGTTGCTGTCTTCTCTTCCATGATGTCAGGCCATCAGGGGTATAAAACATGCAGCCGATGCCATTTTAATCCGTCTTTCTTGCCGCGCGGTGCCCGAAGCAGAAGCAGTTCGCAAGTGCCAGTCGGCCAACTCCTGAAATTTTCGTTTTCAAGTTTCAGAACCGAAGTCTTCAAACTAAAGCTAAGTACCGTGATGTCCTTCGTGTTTCACTGTTGCAGTCATTACACTTGGGTTATCCTGATGGCAGGCTACCCTCAGTCGGCCTGAATTCCAAAGTTTAGGTCCGGCGTCGGTTGCTGTCGCCTCTTCCCTGACATCAGTACGCCAGGGGTATAAAAGATGCAGCCGACACCATTTTCTTCGGTCTTTCTTGCCGCGCGGTGTCCGAAGCAGAAGCAGTTCGCAAGTGTTGGTTGGCCGACTCCTGAGATTTTCATGTTCGAATTTCAGATCCGAAGTCTTCATTAAAAGCTAAGTACCCCGTTGGGGAAAACTTTTTTCTTGCTCCAGACGGATGTCAGAAAAAGTTAATAATTGTATTTCTTGTGGGAAGCAAATACCTCATAAGGATTTTCATTCTTAGTGTATTCCTTGCCTAGGCCCTGACCATGACATTGCTTGTTGTCTGTGCTATATTTAACCAGCGCACTATAAAGCGCCGGAACGATTTTGCATTTCACTGTTTTGGCAGAAGATTTAATTACACGATGCCGTCTGATACCCAACTGAATACCGCAATTCACAAGAAACAAAAAGAAAAAGACAGGCATCCGAGGTCTAAAACCGACAATGAGGCTTCTAAGCCAGTCGCCGGTTCTCAGTGAGGCACTTTCGCAGCCCCTGACGCCCGCTACTATGGACCCGCAGGCCGCTATAGACTCCCACGTGGAGTCACCTAGGCCACTGGAAGCTCAAGGTTTTGGAACTTCGGAAACTATTCCCTCAGATGGGTCCAGAGCCGCTGAGCAGGCATCGGCTTCTGAGGGTGTTTTCAGACCTACGCAGTTGTACATTAAAGCAACTCCAGCTACAAAGGCAAAGACTAAAGCATCCTTAAAGACAAAGAAACAAGTACAGCAGCCTCATGGTCAGGCCTCCATGCCCAAAAAACAGATGTTCAAAATGGCCGAAGACTTAATTTCTATGCTCAGGGGTTCCCATCCCCCTCCTGATAAGAGGCCTAGGCAAGAGACAGAATATGAATCTTCAGATCAGGTTTCCATTTCTTCTGATTCCTCTTCTGATCAGGAATACTCTCTTCCTCCCAATGAGGATTCTGATGCTGAAGAATCTATCCCTTCAGCCTCTCCTCCTGAGGATTACTCTTTTGGGGAAACCTTGCATACCATGAGGGAACATTTCCACTGGGAGAGCCAAGATTATTCTGAATCTAAGAAAAGGCTGAAACTTCCTTTTACTCCCACAACACAGGCCCCTAGCTATTCCGCCTGTGTTAGACATTTTAGATTATGTATTTTCAGAGTCAGACTCCAGTCTGACTCCTTACCTCCAGCTCCTGTTAAGCCGGGCAGGTACTACAGAGTGCCTGACTCTCATAAATTCCTTTCCAAAACCCTGCTGCTGATCCAGAAACTATTTTTCAGAGTCCCAAAGGGGTCAAAGTATCAACTGCAAAAAAAAAAAAAATACCCCCTCCAACAGGGATTCTAGGACATTAGACAGATGGGGAAAGAAGATTTACACCTCTGCTACCTTGGCCATAAGGGCTTTAAATTGCCAGTTTCATGTGCTCAAATATCAGCAATATATTATGTCACTCTTAAACAGAAAATGTTGATAAATTCTGAAGGTGCAGAAAACAAAGTAATGCAGGATTTATTGCATGCAGCTGAGCAAGTTGGAAAGCATACTTTGCAATGTGGTTTTGATTCACTGGAGGCCTCCTGCAGGGCCGATGTCACGGGTTCTGTCATTAGGAGGCATACTTGGTTAAAGGAAAAAAATCTACCAGATCATGTTAAAGCAAAATTATTAGATGCTCCATTACAACATGATACTTTGTTTGGTGTTAAAGCAGAAGAGGTGTTAAAGAAAATGGAGGACAAAGCTAAATCTATGCAAATGGTCAAGGATTTCTTACAGGTACAGCCTCCAAGATTTAGCAGACACGGGCCTACAAAGAATTGGTCCTTTCCAGTGTCAGACAGACCACAAAAGGGCAGATACAGACACCCAAGAGGCAGATCCCAGCCCCAAGGTTCATACAGGTCTAAACAATGGGGTGCTTCTACCTCCAAAAGTGGAGAAGACAGATCACAGCCTTACAGGAAACAGTCCCAATGACTTCCCCCTGCCTGCACCAAACACTTATCTTCTGGCAGCACCTTTAGGGGGAAAACTAGCACTTTTTTCTCAAAACTGGCACATAACCCAGGACAAATGGGTTTTAGACAAAGTGTCACAGGGCTACAAGGTTCACTTTCCTACCCTGCCAAGGGCAAACTGTTGGCCAGACCTACCAAAAAACCAATGGGCAGAGGCACAAAACAAGTCTCATCCCTCATGGACATGAGGGCCATTCAACAAGTGCCAGAACAAGAGCAGGCTCAAGGATTTTATTCAAGACTGTTCTTGGTACCCAGAAAGGACAAAGCCTGGAGACCAATACTGGACCTATCTATTCTAAACACATATCTGGATATACCAAAATTCAAAATGTTGACCTTACAGCAGCTTCTGCCCATGCTGGGCAAGAAGGCTTGGCTTGTGATTTTAGACCTAAAAGAGGCATACCTGCATGTCCTAGTCAGACAAACATGCAGAAGATACCTCAGATTCAAAGCTGGCTCAATGCATTACCAATTCTCTGCACTGCCCTTTGGCTTATCTACTGCGCCCAGGGTCTTCACGAAGTGCCCAGCACCAGTAATTGCATTCTGCAGACAAAGAGGAATACAAATATATCCTTACTTGGACGACTGCCTCATACAAGCAGAGAACAAGGACATTCTACTACAGCATCTGGCGTTTGTAAAGAGATTACTACCATGCCTAGGGTACACAGTCAACGAGCAGAAATCAAAACTAGTACCCTCTCAAGAGATAATATTCCTGGGTGCAAGCTTAAATACAACTGCTCAGATGTCTTATCTGACGTCAGACAAACAAAGGCAACTGACTACCTATTTCAAACTGTTGTCAAGAAAGGCCCAGTTATCTGCAAGAAAAATTCTGCAGGCTTTGGGCTTCATGGCATCCTGCATTCTACTAATTCCATATGCAAGACTGCATATGAGGAAACTTCAGTGGTACCTAAAAAGTGTTTGGACTCAGCATTGCCACAGCCTGGAAACAATAATTACTCTCATTCCCTACCTGCAACAGGAGTTTTAATGGTGGGCGAAGGCCTGTCACCAGAACAAGGGACAGCCATTCACCTTACCCCCAGCCAGGCAGACATTGACAACGGATGCATCAGATTATGCCTGGGGAACACACATGGCAGGAAGATGTATACAGGGCGCATGGTCCACCCACCAAATGCATCTACATATCAATCAAAAAGAGATGCTAGCTGTTCAGAATGCTCTGACAGCCCTCAAGGACCTACTTCATCCGGGACAACTACTGATAAAACAGACAATACCACGGTCATGTGCTATATAAACAAGCAGGGAGGCACTCATTCTTACCCCCTCTGCAGTCTAGCCATGACTTTGTGGGACACAGCATTGACTTACCAAGTACATCTGCAGGTACAATTCCTGCCAGGAAAGATAAATACTCTGGCAGACGAACTAAGCAGAAACCTCATGGATCCCCACGAATGGAAATTGGATCCACAAGTCTTCAGCGTGATAACAAGGAAATGGGTATGCCCGGACATAGACCTATTTGCCTCTCCTCACAACTGCCAACTAAAGAGATTCTGCACAAGGACTTATCACAGACAAGCATGGAAACTGGATGCCCTATCTTTCAGCTGGAAAAACTTAACAGTATATGCCTTTCCTCCACTGCCTCTCCTCCCCAAGGTACTCCTAAAGGTCAGACAAGAGAAGCCAAAAATGATACTGATTGCCCCAGACTGGCCCCGCCAGTACTGGTATCCAGTCCTAAGGAACTTGTCTCAATGCCCAGCCTGGACCTTACCTCAGATACCTCACCTACTGTCCCAACAAAACAATCAGATCCTGCACAGCCAACTCAAGACCTTAAATCTGGCAGCATGGCGGATAATGTAGTCATACAAAACACACCTCTCACTAAAACGGTGATGGATTTCATTTTGGAGGCCAGGAGCCCTAGTACTAGAAAATCTTATGCTGGAAAATGGAAGAGATTCTGTGCCTGGAACCAGGCACAAGGAATTGACACAGCAGTACCAAATATTCCTCAGATTTTGCAATACTTAACTGAGATGCTGGACAAAGGCCTATCCTTTTCATCAATTAAAATTCATGCCGCTGCCATTTCGGCTCATTACAATACAAAGCCACCAATCTTTTCTCATCCTTTGTTAAGGCAATACCTCAGAGGAGCCAAAAACTTAAGGCCTAGGAGCGGCCCTAGGTCAACTCGTGCCCTAGACAAAAGGGCTCCACGGCGCCCCCCACCACATTATCTGGTGCCCCCATCCTGGTCTACCTATACCAAATAAATACTGGAAAAGCGCCCCTGCTAGACCGGCGCCCTAGGCAGCTGCCTAGTTGGCCTATGCCTAAGGCCGGCTACAGGAGATCACCAATACCTGCATGGGACCTCAATTATGTTTTGGAAAAACTCACTCTGCCCCCTTTTGAGCCATCTGCTACAGCTGATATAAAGTTTTTATCGTGGAAAACAGCACTGCTCCTAGAAATAACCTCTGCAAGACGAGTCTCAGAGCTACAGGCACTCATGGCTGTGGAACCTTATATCATTTTTTATCCAGACAGGGATTCTCTGAGGCCACACCCGACATTTATGCCTAAGGTAGTGTCCAGTGTGGCCCTTAACCAAACTATTCATCTGCCTACTTTTTATCCAAACCCACAGAATAAGGGGGAGAGAATTCTGCATTCTTTGGACATACACAGACAACTACGCTTCTACTTGAACAGAGCCAAAGCTTTCAGAAAGACTGAGCAACTACTAGGGGCACATGCTGCAGGATCACGAGGAAAGGCTATCTCAAAGCAGACTATTTCAAAGTGGATAGGCCACTGCATTTGTTTCTGCTGTTCACAACATGGCAAGCCAGTGCCTAAGGGCATTAGGCCACATTCAACCAGAGCAGCAGCCACTTCAGCAGCCTTCCTCAGGGGAGTACCAACCAAAGACATTTTAGAGGCTGCTACCTGGAGTTCAATGCACACTTTTACAAAGCACGATCATTTACCACTCTACTCTAAATCCAGGGCAGGCTTTGCCACTGCAGATGTTCATCGTGTTTCACTGTTGCAGTCATTAGACTTGGGTTATCCTGCTGGCAGGCTACCTGCAGTCGGCCTGAATTCCAAAGTCCTGGTCCGGCTTCGGTTGCTGTCGCCTCTTCCCTGACGTCAGTGCGCCAAGGGTATAAAAGATGCAGCCGATGCCATTTTCTTCTGTCTTTCTTGCCACGCGGTACCCAACGCAAAAATAGCTCGCAAGTGCCGGTCGGCCGACTCCTAAGATTTTCAAAATCGAATTTCAGATCCGAAGTCTTCAATAAAGCTAAGTACCCCATTGGGGAAACTTTTTTCTTGCTCCAGACCGATGTCAGAAAAAGTTAACAATTGTATTTCTTGTGTGAAGCAAATATCTCATAAGGATTTTCATTCTTACTGTATTCCTTGCCTAGGCCCTGACCACGACGTTGCTAGTTGTCGGTTTTGTGCTAGATTTAACCAACGCACTATTAAGCGTTGGTATGATTTTGCTTTTCATTATTTTGGCAGAAGGTTTAACTATATAATGCCATCGGAACAACCGATGACCAGAATTCATAAAAAACGCAAGGATAAAGACAAGGACAAGCATCCGAGGTCCAAAACCGACGACGAAGCCTCTTCTAGGCCAGTCGCCGGTTCGCCGGTGCTCAGTGAGGCGCTTTCGCAGCCCCTGACTCCCGCTACCTCAGAGCCACTGGCCGCCTCCGACTCTCACGTGGAGACAGCTAGGCCTCTGGATACTCAAGGTATTGGTCCTTCGGAAATTAATCCCTCAGATGGGTCTGGAGCCACTGAGCAGGCATCGGCTTCTGAGGGTGTCTTCATACCTACACAACTTTATATAAAGCCTACTTCAGTATCCAAGAAAAGGTCTAAAAAAGTTTTAAAGACAAGGAAACCAGTACAGCATTCTCCAGGACAGACTTCCATGCGTAAGAAACAGATGCTCAAAATGGCCGAAGACCTAATTACTTTGATCAGGGGTTCCCATCCCCCTCCTGATAAGAGGCCTAGGCAAGACACTGAATAGGATTCCTCTGATCAGGTTTCCATTTCCTCTGATTCCTCTTCTGATCAGCTTCTCCTCCTGAGGACCATTCATTTGGGGAAACCCTGCATACCATGAGGGAGCATTTCCACTGGGAAAGCCAAGATTATTCCGATTCTAAGAAAAGACTTAGAGACTTTCTTTTAATACCTCAGCACAGGCCTCTTGCTATTCCCCCTGTTTTAGACATTGTAGATGATGTATTTTCAGAGTCCGGCCTGTCTCCAGACTCTTCACCTCCTGCTCCTGTTAAGCCGGACAGATACTACAGGGTTCCAGACTCCCATAAATTTCTTTACAAAAACCCGGCTGCAAACCCTGCTGCTGACCCAGAAACTATCTCACAGGGTCCCAAAGGTGTCAAGGCTGCTTCTGCTAAAAACCCTGTCCTCTCGGATAGAGATTCTAGAGCTTTGGACAGATGGGGGAAAAAAGTTTACACTTCTGCTACCTTGGCTGTAAGGGCTTTAAATTGTCAATTTCATATGTTCAAATATCAGCAATACTTAATGTCTTTGTTAAAACAAAAAAATGTTTGACAAATTCTGAATGTTCTGAGAACAAAGAATTGCAGGATTTATTGCATGCAGCTGAACAAGTGGGAAAACATACTTTGCAATGTGGATATGATTCACTGGAGGCCTCGTGCAGGGCCGCTGTTACAGGTTCTGTTATTAGAATGCATGCTTGGTTAAAGGAACATAATCTGCCTGATCATGTTAAAGCAAAATTATTGAATGCTCCATTACAGCATGATACTTTGTTTGGTGTTAAGGCAGAAGAGGAAATGGAGGATAAGGCTAAATCTATGCAGGCAGTAAAGGATTTCTTACAGGTACAGCCACCCAGATTTAGCAGGAACTGGCCCTCTTAAGAATTGGTCCTTTCCAGTGTCTGAGACGGACCACAAAAAAGCAGAGTCAGACACCCTAGAGGCAGGCAACAGTACCAGGGCTCATACAGGCCCAAACAATGGGGTGCTTCTACCTCCAAAAGCGGAGAAGACAAATCACAGCCTTATAGAAAACAGTCCCAATGACTTCCCTCTACCAATGCCAAGCACTTATTTTTTTAGCAGCACCCCTAGGGGGAAAGCTAGCACTTTTTTCACAAAACTGGCACAAGATCACCCAGGACAAATGGGTCTTAAATATAGTCTCTCAGGGCTACATGTTTCACTTTCACACCCTTCCAAAGGCAAAAGGTATGCCAGACCTGCCACACAATCAGTGGGCAGAGGCAGAAAAACAAGTTTCATCTCTCATGGACATGGGGGCTATTCAGCCAGTGCCACAACAAGAGCAGGGACAAGGATTTTACTCAAGACTTTTCTTAGTACCAAGAAAGGACAAAGCCTGGAGACCAATTCTAGACCTGTCTATTCTAAATACTTTTCTGGACATCCCAAAATTCAAAATATTGACTCTACAGCAGTTTCTGCCCATGCTGGACAAGAAGGCTTGGCTTGTAACTTTGGACCTCAAAGAGGCATACCTGCATGTCCCAATCAGACAATCTTGCAGAAGATACCTGAGATTTATAGCTGGTTCAATGCAGTACCAATTCTCTGCACTGCCCTTTGGCTTATCTACTGCGCCCAAGGTCTTCACAAAATGCCTGGCACCAGTAATTGCATTTTGCAGACAAAGAGGAATTCAAATATATCCCTACTTGGACGACTGCCTTATTCAAGCAAAGACCAAAGATATTCTACTACAGCATCTGGCATTTGTAACAAGATTACTAATTTGCCTAGGGTGCACAGTAAACGAAAATAAATCAAAGCTAGTACCCTCTCAAGAGATAATATTCCTGGGTGCTAGCTTAAATACAACTGCCCAGATGGCTTATCTCACACCAGACAAACAAAGGCAACCGACTTCTTACTTCAAAAACATGGCAACAAAGACCCAGTTATCTGCAAGAAAAATTCTGCAGGCTCTGGGCTACATGGCATCTTGCATTCTACTAATTCCATATGCAAGACTGCATGTGAGGAAACTACAATGGTACCTAAAAAGTGTTTGGACTCAACATTGCCACAGCTTGGAAACAGTAATTACTCTCATTCCCTGCCTGCAGCAGGAATTTCAATGGTGGGCACAGGCCTGTCACCACAAGGGACAGCCATTCACCTTACCCACTGCCAGGCAGACACTAACAACACATGCATCAGATTATGCCTGGGGGGGGTTGCACATGGCAGGAAAATGTATTCAGGGCACATGGCCCACAAACCAAATGCATCATCATATCAACCAAAAAGAGATGCTAGCTGTACAAAATGCCCTGACAGCCTTCAAGGACCTACTTCATCCAGGACAACTGCTGATAAAGACGGACAATACTACAGTCATGTGATACATAAGCAAGGGGGCACACATTCCTACCCCCTCTGCAGACAAGCCATGACTTTGTGGAACACAGCATTGACTTATCAAGTACATCTGCAAGCACAATTCCTGCCAGGAAAGACAAATACTTTGGCAGATGAACTAAGCAGAAACCTCATGGATCCTCACAAGTGGAAATTAGATCCACAAATCTTCAACATAACAGGGAAATGGGGTTGTCCAGACATAGATCTATTCTCCGCCCCTCACAACTGCCAGCTACAGAGATTCTGCACTCGGACTTATCACAAGCAAGCATGGAAAGTGGATGCCCTTTCATTCAGCTGGAAAGCCCTTACAGTATATGCCTTCCCTCCTCTCCAAGGTACTCCTAAAGGTCAGACAAGAGAAGCCAAAAATTATACTGATTGCCCCAGACTGGCCACGCCAGCACTGGTACCCAAT
This sequence comes from Protopterus annectens, assembly GCF_019279795.1. Classification (NCBI taxonomy): domain Eukaryota; kingdom Metazoa; phylum Chordata; order Ceratodontiformes; family Protopteridae; genus Protopterus; species Protopterus annectens. Next base: position 873,239,952 of record NC_056741.1, on the reverse strand, counting down.
CCTAAAGAGCTTGTCTCAAGGCCCAGCATGGACATTGCCTCTAATACCTCATTTGCTGACCCAACAGAACAATCAGATCCTGCACAGCCAACTCAGAACCCTAAATCGGGCTGCATGGCGGATAATGTAATCATTCAGAACACACCTCTCTCTAAAGCAGTTATGGATGTTATTTTGGAGGCCAGGAGGCCCAGCACCAGAAAATCTTATGCAGAAAAATGGAAGAGATTCTGTGCTTGGAACCAATAGCAGGGAATTGACATGCTTATACCATGTATTCCTCAAATTTTGCAATACCTGAGATGCTGGACAAAGGCCTGTCCTTCTCATCAATTAAGATCCATGCCTGTGCCATTTCAGCTCATTACAATACGGACCCACCTACCTATTTTTTCTCATCCACTGCTAAGACAGTTTCTCAGAGGGGCCAAAAACGTAAGACCTCCAAGGAGAGCTCCAGTACCTGTATGGGACCTCAATTTTGTCTTGGAAAAACTCACACTGCCTCCTTTTGAGCCAGCCAATACAGCAGAGATAAAATACTTATCATGGAAAACAGCTCTTCTCCTGGCAATATCTTCAGCAAGAAGAGTCTCAGAGTTACAGGCACTAATGGCTTTGGAACCTTTTATTATTTTCCATCAGGACAGGGTTTCTCTAAGGACAAACCCGACATTTATGCTTAAGGTAGTGTCCAATGTGGCTCTTAACCAAACCATACATTTGCCTACCTTTTATCCAAACCCACATAATAAGGGGGAGAGACTTCTGCATTCTTTGGACATACACAGACAGCTACGCTTTTACTTGGACAAAACTAAAGCCTTCAGAAAGACTGAGCAACTCTTAGTGGCATAGGCTGCAGGATTGCAAGGAAAAGCCATTTGAAAGCAGACTATTTCAAAATGGATAGGCCACTGCATTCATTTCTGCTATTCACAACATGGCAAATCAGTGCCCAAGGGCATTAGGCCACATTCTACCGGAGCGGCAGACACTTCAGCAGCCTTCCTCAGAGGAGTACCAACCAAGGACATTTTGGAGGCTGCGACCTGGACTTCAGTGCACACTTTTACAAAGCACTACCATTTACCTCTCTACTCGAAATCCAGAGCAGACTTTGCCACTGCAGTTCTGCAGGGCCTCATAGCCACTCAACCTCAGCTTTGGGATTCAACCCAAGTGTAATGACTGCAACAGTGAAACACGATGAACATAGTACAGTTGTGTACCTACCATAAATGTAAATGTTCGAGTGTATTCACTGTTGCAGTCCAGGTTACCCTCCCACCATCCCCCTTTTTTTCTTTGCTGGGACTTATCGGTACCTCTCTATTCTATACAACCTATGTGGTGTATTTGCTTGTAGATGAAGGTTATGTGCATGCTTTTTTATGATCATAATATTTACAGCCTACCCTTTTGGGGCACCTGACATCTGGGGCAAGAAAAACTGAAGAAAATGGCATCAGCTGCATCTTTTATACCCCTGGCGCACTGACGTCAGGGAAGAGGCGACAGCAACTGACGCCAGACCAGGACTTTTGAATTCAGACCGACTGCGGGTAGCCTGCCAGCAGGATAAGCCAAGTGTAATGACTGCAACAGTGAATATACTCAAACATCTACATTTATGGTAGGTACACAACTGTACTTTCTGCAGGGCCTCATAGCCGCTCCTAATGCTATTTAGCTCCAGCCTCCCAACCATAGCTTTGGGATTCAACCCAAGTGTAATGACTGCAACACTGAAACACGAAGAACATAGTACAGTTGTGTACACTTACCATAAATGTAGATGTTCGAGTGTATTCACTGTTGCAGTCCAGGTTACCCAGCCACCATCCCCCATCTCTTTTTGCTGGAACTTAGCTACACTTCTCTAATCTATACAACCTATTTGGTGTATTTGCTTGTAGATGAAGATATAACATATTTTGGTGCATGCATGTTTAATTGGCATATTTTTAGCCTTCCTTTTTGGGGGCACCTGACATCTGGGGCAAGAAAAACTGAAGAAAATGGCATCGGCTGCATCTTTTATACCCCTGGCGCACTGACGTCAGGGAAGAGGCAATAGCAACCGACGCCGGACCTAGACTATGGAATTCAGGCAGACTGAGGGTAGGCTGCCAGCAGGATAACCCAAGTGTAATGACTGCAACAGTGAATACACTCGAACATCTTCATTTATGGTAGGTGTACACAACTGTACTTAGGGAAAACTTTTTCTTGCTCCTTACCGATGTCAGTAAAAGTTAATTGTATTACTTGTGGGTGGGAAGCAAATACCTCATAAGGATTTTCATTTGTACTGTATTCCTTGCCTAGGCCCTGACCACAACACTGCCTTGCTGTCGGTTTTGTGCTAAATTTAACCAATGCACTATTAAGCGTCAGTATATTTTTGCTTCTAAATACTTTGGTTCAAGATTTAACTATCCTGAAATGTTGTCGGTTAGCAATCTGACTACTGGAATTCACAAAAAACGCAAAGAAAAAGACAGACACAGACCGTCGAGGTCCAAAACCGACTAAGCTTCTCCTAAGCCTGTTGCTGGTTCGCCAGTACTCAGTGAGGCGCTTTCGCAGCCCCTGATGCCCGCTACTTTTGAGTCGCAGGCCTCTACTGAGACCCATTCGGAGTCCGGTATGCCGCGAGATTCTCCAAGTATTGAACCTGTGGATGTCTCTCCCTTGGAGGGGTCCATAGCCGCTGAGCAGGCACTGGCTTCTGAGGGTGTTTTCAGGCCTAAAGATTTGTATTTTAAACTGACACCATCATCAAAAACAAGGCCAAAACCAGCTTCTGTGTCTAAAAAACCGATGCATGAGCCACTTGCTCAGGCCCCTATGCCTAAAAAACAAATGGCAAAATGGCTGAGGATTTAATTACCTTGATCAGGGGTTCCCAACCCCCTCCTACTAAGAGGCTTAGGCAAGGCACTGATTATGAATCTTCAGATCAGGTTTCCATTTCTTCTGATGCCTCTTCTTATCAGGAATTTTCTATTCCCCCTTATGAGGACTCTGATGCAGAAGATTCCATCCCTTCTGCTTCTCCTTCTGAGGATTTTTTCTTTTGGAGAGACTTTGCATACTTAAGGGAACATTTTCATTGGGAGAGTCAGGATTTTTCAGAATCCAAAAAGAGGCTTAGGGATTTTCTTCTTCTTCCTCAGCATAGGCCTTTGGTTATACCTCCTGTTTTAGACATTGTTGATGATGTTTTCTCTGAATCCAGCATGGCTCCTGATTCCCTTCCTCCGGCTGCTAGCAAGCCAGACAGATATTACAGGGTTCCTGACTCCCACAAGTTTCTTTTCAAAAATCCTACTGCTGACCCTGAAACAATTTCTCAGGGTCCCAAGGGTGTTAAGGCTTCTAGTGCTAAAAATCCTACCCCTTCTGATAGAGACTTCAGGGCGCTGGATAGATGGGGTAAGAAGGTTTATACATCTGCAACCCTGGCAATCAGGGCTTTAAACTGTCAATTTCATATGTTTAAATAGCAACAGCATGTCATGGGCTTATTGAAACAGAAAATGATGTTGATTTCTGATTGTGTGGAAAATAGAGTTACAGGATTTATTGCATTCAGCTGAACAAGTTGGAAAGCATACTTTGCAATGTGGATGTTCTTCGTTTTCCATTGCTGCAGTCCTTACTATTGGGTATAGTCCGCGTCCAGTCGGCCCGAATACCAGAGTATAAGGCTGACGCCGGTCAGGGCGCATTAGACTGACGTCAGTACGTCAGGGTACTAATGCGCATGACCGACGTCATATCCTCAGTCTTTTTTGCCGCATGGTCCGATGCAGAAGCAGTTTTGCGAGTGCAGGTTGGCGTTCTGAAATATTTCCGAAACCGGAGTTTCAGACCGAAACAGAGTTGGCTAAGTACCCCGTTGGGGAACATTTTGGTTTTTTCTTGCCTCAGTATTTTACCGGATGTCAGAAAAAGTGAATAACTGTATTTCTTGTGGGAAACAGATACCTCATAGGGATTACCATACCTTGTGTATACCTTGTTTAGGGCCTGAGCACGACGTTGTTGGTTGCCGCTTTTGTGCTAGGTTTAACAAACGCACTATTAAGAGGAGGTTAGACTGTGCCAGGTTAGTGTTTGGGAAGCGTTGCAATTATAAAATGCCGTCGGATGCTCCGGCGCCCGCTTCCAAGAAGCGCAAGGACAAAACAGTGAAGCCTAGGGTTGATGAACCGGCAGTCCCGGACGTCGGTTCTTTAGAAGGCTCAGTGGAGCCAGAGGTTTTGCCAGGAGTTTCCATGGAGTCCCAGGCAGAAACTTTACTGTTACAGGATGTGCCTTCTCAGGAGGTAGGCCAGGCTGAGGGGGCTTCTCAGGTAACTGTTCTTCCCTCTCTTCCCAAGGTAGTTAGAGCCTCTCCTTCTGTTGCCAAACCTTCTTTGAGAGGTAGGCCTAGTTCAGCTTCAGTGGGGGCTTCTCCTAGCATTTCGGTTCTGTACCTAAGAAACATATGCTTAAAATGGCAGAAGATTTGATTACTATGATTAGAGGTTCTATGCCCCGCCTGATAAGAGGCCTAGGGTGGAACCGAGTTTGATAGTTTTGAACAGTGTTCAGAGGCTTCAGAGTCTTCTGGAAGACTTGCAGGAGTATCCTACTTATTCTGATTCTGATGTGGATGATTCCACTCCTACAGCTTCTCCTCCTGAGGATTTCTCATTTTCAGAGACTCTGCATTCCATGAGGGAGCACTTTAAATGGGAAGGCCAGGATTACTCTGATTCCAGGAAAAGGCTTAGGGAATTCTTGTTTTTACCCCAGCATAGGCCCTTAGCTATTCCTCCTGTGTTGAATGTGGTGGAAGATGTTTTTGCAGAGGCTTCCCTGAACCCTGACTCTTTGCCTCCTGCTCCTGTTAAGCCTGATAGGTATTATAGGGTGCCCGAAGCTCATAAGTATTTGTTTAAGAGTCCTAGGGCGGACCCAGAAACTATTTCTCAAGGACCTAAAGGTGTTAAGGCTTCTGTGGTTAAAAATCCTGTTCCCACTGATAAAGAGGCAAGGGTTTTGGATAGGTGGGGAAAGAAAGTGTATACTTCTTCCACTCTAGCCATGAGAGCGTTGAATTGTCAGTTTCACATGCTAAAATATCAGAATTATCTCCTTTCACAATTAAAATCTAAGGTGGATGCTTTGGCGGAAGGTATTGAGTGTAAAGAGTTGCTGGATTTGGTTCATGTGTCTGAACAAGTGGGTAAGCATTCTTTGCAATGTGGTTTTGATGCTGTACAGGCCTCCTCGAGGGTGGCTGCTACTAGTTCTGTTCTTCGCAGGCATGCCTGGTTGAAGGATCAGAATTTAGCTGAGCATGTTAAGACAAGGATTTTGGATGCTCCTTTACAGTCTGATGTGTTGTTTGGATCGCCTGTGGAAGCAGTTTTAAAGAAAATGGAGGACAAAGCTAAGTCTATGCAAACTGTTAAAGATTTTTTGCAGGTGCAGCCACCGAAGTTTAGTAGAAATTGGCCTGCTAAGGGGTGGGCATATCCTGCTTATGATTCCCAGTCTAGGGGTAGGTCTAGACGTGGTAGGGGCAGGGCTCAAGGTTCTTTTAGGCCTAGAACAGGGAGTTCACCTGCTCAGACTTCTGGTGAGGGCAGGGGTCAGTCCTTTCGTAAACAGACCCAATGACCCGTCTTTTCAGCTGCCAGTAGATTCTCGTCTGGCAGCTCCTTTGGGAGGAAGACTGTCTCTTTTCAAAGAAAATTGGGATTTAATTACTCAAGACAAATGGGTGTTGGACATCATTCACCACGGTTACAGATTTTATTTCCATACAATGCCCCCTTTCAAAGGCATGTCAGACGTTCCTCCTCCACAAAGAAAGGAGGCTCACAAACAAGTTTCTCAGTTACTCCAGATGGGGGCCATTCAGCCAGTCCCTGTATCAGAAAGGGGCCTAGGATTTTATTCTCGCCTGTTCCTAGTACCAAAGAAGGGGAACACGTGGAGACCAATTTTGGATTTATCTCTCCTCAACACTTTTCTGGACATTCCCAAGTTCAAGATGTGGACGTTACAACAGCTTTTACCTCTGCTGGGCAAAGATCACTGGATGGTAACTTTAGATCTCAAGGAAGCTTACCTTCATGTGCCTATAAGGCTAAGTTGCAGGAAGTATCTGCGGTTTCGAGCTGGAAATTCTCATTATCAGTTCTCTGCATTGCCCTTTGGCTTATCTACTGCGCCCAGAGTATTCACAAAGGTTCTGGCTCCAGTGATAGCTTATTTCAGGCTTCAAGGATTTCAAATCTATCCTTACTTGGACGACTGCCTGATTCTGGCTCAAGAAAAGGAAGACCTTCTACAGCATCTGGAATATGTTATAGCAGTGCTAAGATGCCTAGGGTATTCTGTGAACGAAATAAAGTCCAGTCTAGTACCCTCTCAAGACATGTGCTTTCTGGGTGTGAGACTGAATACAGCAGCCCAGATGGCCTTTTTAACCCCGGACAAACAAAAGAGTCTGTCACTTTACTTCCATCAACTATCTCATCAGTCCGTGCTGACTGCAAGGACAGTCCTTCAAGCATTAGGGTTCATGGCATCTTGTATTCTGGTGCTTCCCAATGCCAAACTGCATATGAGGAAGCTACAATGGTATCTCAAAAATGTATGGACACAGCACTGCCAGGATTTGGACACTGTCATTCAAATAATACCTTGCCTTCAAAAAGAATTCTTGTGGTGGGCTCAGGAATGTCACCTAAACAAGGGACTCTCTGTGACCCGGCCAGAGGTAAGTCAGATTTTAACGTCAGATGCCTCGGACATTGCTTGGGGAGCTCATCTAAATGGAAAGTGGATACAAGACATGTGGCCTGCCAGACTACAGCATCTACATATCAACATGAAGGAGATGTTAGCAGTCCAGTTTGCATTAATGGCTTTCAAGGAGTTACTTCTTCCAGGGCAGGTGTTGATTCTAACAGACAACACAACTGTCATGTGGTACATCAACAAGCAAGGGGGAACACATTCTTATCCTCTATGCAGGCAAGCAATGATTTTATGGGAGACTGCGCTAAGCTTGCAACTAACTCTTCAGGCAAGGTTTCTGCCAGGAGCACAGAACTCCTTAGCAGATGTGTTAAGCAGACAAATCATGGATCCCCACGAGTGGAAACTGGATCTTCATGTATTTCAGAAATTGACAGTGTCATGGGGAACTCCAGACATAGATCTGTTCGCTTCTCCACTAAACCACCAGCTGCCAAAGTATTGCACAAAGGGGTTTCATCACACAGCTTGGAAAGTGGATGCTCTGTCTTTCAGTTGGAAAAACCTTCATGTGTATGCCTTTCCACCTCTGCCTCTTCTTCCAAAGGTACTATTAAAGGTCAGACAAGACAGGCCAAGGATGATTTTGATAGCTCCAGATTGGCCTCGGCAACACTGGTACCCACTACTACGGAGTCTGGTAAAGAAGCCTCCATGGCCTTTACCTCTGATTCCTCATCTGTTATCTCAGAAGGACGGTCATCTGCTCAATGTCAAGCTTCACTCTCTTCATCTAGCAGCCTGGCATATTCTGTGTTGAAACACAGCAGGTCTCAACTTCCTCAACAAGTTTTAAATGTGATTATGGAAGCTAGAAGACCTAGTACAAGGAGAGTGTACGCAGAAAAATGGCAGAGATTTTTATTTTGGAGTACAGCAAAGAATTTGGAGATTGCTGAGCCTAATTTGAGTGTGGCTCTTCAATATCTTACTGAGTTATTGGACAAAGGTTTGTCCTTCTCTTCCATTAAGATTCATGCTGCAGCAATTTCAGCTCACTATGATTGTGACCCACCTTTGTTTTCGCATCCTTTGTTCAAGCAGTTTCTTAGAGGGGCAAAGAATATAAGACCCCCACGTAGAGCTCCTACTCCTGCTTGGGATCTCAATTTTGTGTTGGAAAAACTTACTCTACAACCTTTTGAGCCTGCAGCTACTGCTGAATTGAAATACTTGTCATGGAAGACTGCTTTTCTGTTGGCTATTACTTCTGCAAGAAGGGTGTCTGAGTTGCAGGCCCTTATGGCAGTAGAGCCCTTTTTGATTTTCCATAAGGATAGGGTATCATTACGTACTAATCCTTCCTTTATGCCTAAGATGGTTTCTAGTGTGGCTTTAAACCAAACTATTCATTTGCCTACGTTTTATGCAGACCCACAAAATAAAGGGGAAAAGATTTTGCACACTTTAGATGTACACAGGCAATTGCGTTATTATTTAAGCAGGACTAAGGATTTTAGGCAGTCTCAGCAGTTGTTTGTTTCTTTTGCTTTGAGTTCACAGGGCAAGCCTGTGTCAAAACAAACTATTTCTAGGTGGATTGGCTTTTGCATTGCATTTTGTTATTCCCATCATGGCAAGGAGTTTCCAGCTGGGATTAGGCCTCATTCCACTAGGGCTACTGCCACTTCAACAGCATTTCTAAGGGGGGTGGCAACTAAGGATATTTTGGAAGCAGCTACTTGGAGTTCAGTGCATACTTTCTCTAAGCATTATCACCTTCCTATCTACTCTAAGTCTAGGGCTGGTTTTGCCACAGCTGTTTTGCAAGGCATGTTGTCAGCTCCTACTTCTTTATGATTTGCCAGCCTCCCTTATCTCTGCTTTGGGATTCTACCCAATAGTAAGGACTGCAGCAATGGAAAACGAAGAACATAGTACAGTTTTGTACCTACCATAAATGTAGATGTTCGAGGATTCCATTGCTGCAGTCCAATTTACCCTCCCTCCTTCCCCTCTATGTTTAGGGGTGGTTGTGTAGGTGAGTTTACATGCTTATATTTTTGTATATATTCTTGTATATATTGTACATGTTTTTGGTGCAGGTATTTTGGGACTTGTCTTTTTAGGGTCTTCTGACATCTGGGGCAAGAAAAGACTGAGGATATGACGTCGGTCATGCGCATTAGTACCCTGACGTACTGACGTCAGTCTAATGCCCCCTGACCGGCGTCAGCCTTATACTCTGGTATTCGGGCCGACTGGACGCGGACTATACCCAATAGTAAGGACTGCAGCAATGGAATCCTCGAACATCTACATTTATGGTAGGTACAAAACTGTACTTTTTGATTCCTTGGAGGCCTCTTGCAGGGCCGCCGTAACTAGATCAGTGATAAGAAGGCATGCTTGGCTCAAGGAGCAAAATCTGCCTGATCATGTTAAAGCTAAATTTCTGGATTCTCCTTTACAGCAGGACAGTCTGTTTGGTAATAAGGCAGAAGAAGTTTTGAAAAAGATGGAAGACAAAGCTAAATCTATGCAAACTGTAAAAGATTTCTTGCAAGTGCAGCCACCCAGGTTCAGTAGGCACTGGCCTACTAAAAACTGGTCCTTTCCAGTCCCCAACAGAGCTGCTCAGCCCAAAACCAGACACTTCAAGGGCTCCAGGTTTCAGTCACAAGGATCTTATAGGACAAAACAATGGGGTGCCTCCACCTCCAAATCCGGAAGTAGCAAAGCACCACCCTACAGTAAACGGTCTCCGGTCTCAATGACTTTCCTCTGCAATTTCCAAGCACTTATCTTTTGGCAACCCCTTTGGGGGGAAACTAGCACTTCATGCTCAAAATTGGCATCTAATTACCCAGGACAAGTGAGTCTTAAATATAGTATCCCAGGGATACAGATTTCATTTCCACACATTGCCAACTCCAAACGGATGGCCAGATCTGCCTCCAAATCAATGGGCAGAGGCCCAATAACAAGTCATGTCCCTCATGGATACGGGGGCTATTCAGCCAGTACCAGGAAAGGAAAAAGGACACGGCTTTTATTCAAGACTTTTCCTGGTACCCAGAAAAGACAAATCATGGTGTCCAATTCTGGACTTATCCATTCTAAATACTTTACTGGACATTCCAAAATTCAAGATGCTGACTCTACAACAGCTACTGCCTATGCTAAGCAAGAATGCCTGGTTGGTAACTCTAGACTTAAAAGACGCTTACCTGCATATCCCAATCAGGGAATCTTGCAGAAGATACCTCCGCTTCAAAGCAGGCTTTTTGCATTACCAGTTCTCTGCCCTTTGGCTTATCTACTGCACCCAGGGTCTTCAAAAAGTACCTGGCATCAGTGATTGCATTTTGCAGACAAAGAAACATTCAAATTTACCCTTATCTGGACAATTATCTAATTCAGGCAGAGGACAAGGACACTCTTCAACAACATTTGGCATTTGTAAAGAGGCTTCTAACATGCCTAGGGTACACCATAAACAAAAAGAAATCACAGCTGGTACCCTCTCAGATAATTACATTCCTGGTTGCAAGCTTGAATACAACTGCCCAGATGGCTTGCCTCACGCCAGACAAACTAGTTCAATTGATAACATACTTCAGACAAGTGGCCACAAAAACCTAGCTATCTGCAAGACAAATTCAGCAGGCTTTGGGGTTCATGGCATCCTGCATTCTACTAATTCCATATGCAAGACTGCATATGAGTAATCTTCATTGGTACCTAAAAAGCTTACGGAGTTAACATTGTCACAGTCTGGAAACAATGATTCCTCTCATTTCTTGCCTGCAACAGGAGTTCCTTTGGTGGGCAGAGGCCTGTCACCAAACCCCCTTACTCCCAAAACCTGACTACAGATGCATCAGACTATGTTTGGGAGGCCCATCTGGCAGGGAGATGCATTCAGTGCGAATGGAGCCCAAATCAAATGCACCTACATATCAACCAGAAAGAAATGCTAACTGTACAGAATGCTCTGACAGCCTTCAAGAACTTCCTTCATCCAGGACAACTACTGATAGACGGACAACGCCACAGTTATGAGGTACATAAACAAGCAGGGGGGATACCCACTCCTACCCCCTTTGCAGACTAGCCATGGCCTTGTGGAACACAGCCTTGACTTACCAAATACATCTACAAGCTCAATTCCTGCAAGTAAAGCAAAATACTCTGGCAGACGACCTAACCAGAAATCTTATGGACCCACACAAATGGAAATTGGATCCACAAATCTTCAGCATGTTGTCACGATAATGGGGGTGCCCAGACATAGATCTTTTTGCTTCTCCCCAAAACTACCAATTAGACAAATTCTGCACAAGAATTCACCACAAAAAAAGCTTTGAAAGTGGATGCCCTATCCTTCAGCTATAAAAACCTATCAGTCTATGCCTTTCCCCCTCTACCTCTGCTCTGCAAGGTTTTACTAAAAGTCAGACAGGAAAAAACAAAAATGATTCTGATTGCTCCAGACTGGCCTCGCCAACACTTGTACCCACTTCTAAGGAATATGTCACACCTTCCTCCGTGGTACATGCCACAGACTCCTCATCTATTGTCTCAACAGAGCTATCAAATTCTGCGCACACAGCTCCAAACTCTGAATCTTGCAGCATGGCTAATCAACTGTTTTCACCAATCACATCCCTTAGTAAACCTGTGATGGATGTCATTTTGGAGGCTAGAAGGCCTAGTACTAGAAAATCTTATGCTGATAAATGGAAGAGATTCTGTGCCTGGAACCAAGCACAAGGAATAAACACAGCAATGCCCAATATTCCTCAGATTCTGCAATATTTAACTGAGATGCTTCACAAGGGCCTATCTTTTTCTTCTATAAAAATCCATCCCTCTGCCATCTCGGCTCATTATAACACAGGGCCTCCTCTCTTTTCTCATCCCCTGCTAAAGCAGTACCTCAGAGGGGCCAAAATTTTGAGACCTCCCAGGAGAGCACAAACTCCTGCATGGGACCTCAATTTTGTGCTGGAAAAACTAACCCTACCTCCTTTTGAACCAGCTACTACTGCAGACATAAAATTTCTTTCTTGGAAGACCACCTTTCTTTTAGCAGTCACTTCAGCTAGAAGGATTTCAGAACTACAGGCTCTCATGGCAGTGTAGCGTTTCATTATCTTTTATCTGGACAGGGTGGCCCTCAGAACCAGTCCTTCTTTTATGCCTAAGGTGGTATCCATTGTGGCTGTTAATCAGACCATTCATTTGCCAACTTTTTTCCCAAATCCGCAGAACAAGGGGGAGCGGATTCTGCATTCATTGGATGTACACAGACAACTAAGATTCTACTTAAACAGGACAAAATCTCTAAGAAAGTCTGAGCAACTACTAGTGGCATTTGCTGCAGGGGCAGAGGGGAAGGCTATCTCAAAGCAGACTATTTCAAAATGGATAAGCCATTGTATTCGTTTCTGCTACATGCACCATGGTAAACCTGTCCCCAAGGGGATCAGATCCCATTCCATCAGGGCTGCATCTACTTCTGCAGCTTTTCTCAGAGGGCTTCCTACCCGAGACATTCTAGAAGCTGCTACTTGGAGCTCAGTTCATATGTTCACAAAACATTACCATTTACCTCTCTTTTCTAAATGCAGGGCAGGCTTTGCCACTGCTGTCCTGCAGGGCGTTATAGCTGCTCCTAATGCTGTATAATTCCATCCTCCCATCCATAGCTTTGAGATTCTACCCAAATGTAATGACTGCAACAGTGAAACATGAAGAACATAGTACAGTTCTGTACACTTACATAAATGTAGATGTTCGAGTGTATTCACTGTTGCAGTCCGGGTTACCCACCCGCCAGCCCCCTTTCCTTCTCTATTACTATTACCTCTTCTTTCCTTCACTATGCTCAAAAGCCTTTTTGGTGTATTTGCTTTTAGTTGGAGTTAACTTTTGGTGTTCTAAATTATGTGTGTGTGTGTGTGTATATATATATATATATATATATATATATATATATATATATATGTTTTTTGCTCCCCATTTGGGGGTCATCTGACATCTGGGGCAAGAAAAACTGATTAAAATGGCGTCAGCTGCATGTTTTATACCCCTTATGACCTGACGTCATGGAAGAGGAGACAGCAGCCGACGCAGGACCGAAGACTTTGTTATTCTGGCCGATTGAGGGCAACCTGCCAGCAGATTACCCAAATGTAATGACTGCAACAGTGAATACACTCGAACATCTACATTTATGGTAAGTGTGCACAACTGTACTTTTTAAGCTGCCTTAATGCTTCTGTGATGTACCTCTCTGAAGTAGGTCTAGCCAAACTCCGTCCGTCTTGTTCCTTTAATCTTGGTAGTCCCACTCCCTGAATATGTTCTTGAATCTCTTCCTCCCTTGCTTTGATCTGTGCTTCTTGGGCATACAACTCCATGTAGCATTCCAGCAGTGCTTTCTCTACTTTTTTGCTTTTACTTCTGACTTCCCTGATGTTTTTTTTTTTTTTTTTTTTTTTTTAATTTTTCTGTAATTGATCTAGTTCATTTTTGTCTAAGCATTAATGCCAGTATTCTGGTGTTATTTGAGTTATTCTTAAAGTACTTCTGTCTTAGTGCCATACCTCCCAACCGTACCGAATTACTCAAGTTTTACAGAGTTTTGGGGTTCAAATGAAGGGGTGCCACGATTCCCTAATGGCACCCCTTCATTTCCAAATTTTTCTTTGTTTTTTTATTTTATTTTTTCTGCTTTGTGAGTTGGCTACCAGCCTGTCGAAATTGAGATCAAGGAGCTCGTGTCATGCACGCATTTCCGGCTGGCTGGCCTGGCTTTCAAATGCTGTGTGAGCAGGAACGACAGTTGAATGGGGACTACTGAATGGAAATAAAATACATCGGGAAAATGACTACTGAATGGAAATACTCCGGAGACCTGCAACATCCTTGTCCTGAAATGCGAGCGGGAACGGACTTGCAGTAAAGAACAAAACTTTTATTGTATTTATCTAAAATGAAACCTATATCGTGTGTGTGTGTGGCCCCTGGTTGCTTCATATTACTTTGTAGTTCAGTACTGAGTAGGGTAATTGATTCCCTCTCATCCATCTAAATACATTACAGAGCAACACATGCCATTTATGTTAGCAAGAAAAAAAATAAAGCTGTGGCACCTTTAAAAAGGCATGAGTTAGACACAATTTACTATCACATGTTCGACATGACATTGTTCGAATGTACAGATGTCCGAACCAAATGTTCGGAAATCTGATCACCTAACAGTGTAAATGTTGACCCGAGCATTTCAGTGCAGTCGAATTTCAAAAATGTTGACTACACGGAAATGCTCCTACCTACTCAACAGACTACAACAGGTTTTTGCAAGGAGACAAGCCCCCCCTGCATCCCCCTGTGCCCCCCCCACTTATATATACAGACTCCGAGATCGCACTACAGTGAGGGTAAGGGTACATTTCTCCATCCCCACTATAGTGCGATCTGCCCTACAATGTTGGAGCTGACAACAGCGGCCATTCACTCATGTCAGCTTCGGCATTATGGTGATCTCCCTACCGGTTCTGCTAAGTGATTTTTGCACATAGTTCGTTTGTCTAAAAGACGAATGAACATGTGATAGTAAACCGTTACACACACATCAGGCTTAAAATAATCATGCAAACTGCAAGCACAAATGAAAGATACTTGAACTATTCCAAGAATGGAACTCTCCAAATTCATGTTAATAACCTGCTGTAGCACTGAAGGTTTAAATAACATTCAAACATGCAAAGACAGGAATCTGAAAAGTTTACATCATGCTAATTAACACACACATCTTCCTTTTCTTACCAACAACCACAACATGTCCAACATTTCTCTTTTTTCCTTGTCCCCTGGCCCTATGTGTCTTTCTGAAAAGTCGTCATGCTTGGGCAGGAGCTTTTCAAACTGCCTGGACGAAGCTCCAGTATCAAAGCATTGAGCCCCACTGGTGCTCGTTGCTTTCTTTGCCCCAGTCAAGCACGTTCCTGCTTGTCCATTCACATCTTCCTTTTAGAAGCAACCACTTACTTCTGCTGTAAACCTGAAGTAAATTGGTATGCGATTCTGAACAAAATGATATGGAAATAAAGCCGCCCCAGGATTTTACACAGCTCTGTATTTTAATGGCAGATAGTAACTCGTTATAATAAATTACAAGTCCAACCTGTGCCAGCTTCCAGGTGCCACACTCACATCAGCGACAATACTTTTCTACAGCAACCTCACTTAACTCACACGAGCTTAGTAGAAAACAACTCAGTAAATATCAGCTTCCTCCTTAAATAAAATGCCACTAATCCCATTTGAGAATTTCTGTGATATAGGGGACAAGCCGCTAGACTGTTGTGCAACGAGGGCAGTTTGGCATGTGTCCCTGCGTCTTTAATATTTAATAATTAAAGAACATCGGTTATGATTACTTCGGGGTAAGATAACTGCACTGTGGAACTGACACTTGCTCTTTTAGAAAGACGTTGCTTGTTACTTGATTCTCTGGCGATAAGATAATTTAAATGATAGCAATTGTCCTTCTTAGACATGACAAGTGCTATCATTTAAACTATCTTAGGCTTTGTTACAGAAAACAGTAATAGGAGAAAAAAAAACGGCTGATCTATGAATAGATTTACAGGCAAAGAAAAATACAGTGGGCTTTTTGTTCAAACAGCAGGCGTATAATACTTAAACACATTTGTATATACATTCTGTCTACCTACTGTAGGTGTGTGTGTGTGTGTGTGTGTGTGTGTGTGTGTGTGTGTGTGTGTGTGTGTGTGTGTGTGTGTGTGTGTGAAAATCCCTCCATAACTGCAGAGTTTAATATATTAAATAATAACAGGCATTTGAATTTCAGACTTCATATTCTTCAGAAAATACATAACACAAAACCTTTTATTCTAGCAATTTTCTAAGTTTTATAAGACCAGTATTTGAAATGTGTCCCTATTTCGGGGCTGTATTCCCCCATTATTGGCTTTGTCCAGTTTTTTTGTGCTAAGAGTTGAGAGCTATGGTGAGAAATGAGAGCTAAATTTGTATTCCCCCATTATTGGCTTTGCCCATATTTTTTATGCTAAGAGGTTGAGAGCTGTGGTGAAAAGTAAGAACTGAATTCACTAAATGATAGCCATATAAATTTCAGTCTTCCTATCTTTCAGGGAACTGCTGATTTGGCATAGTGGTATGTTGCTCTGACTGTAGTCCACACATCCTGGGTTCAAGTGAAATGCATGGTGGTAGCACATTTTATTCTAGCAACTTTCCAAAATTATACAAGCAATATTTAAAATGTGTCCTTGGTTTTTGGCCTTTTGTCCTCCCCCCCACAAAAAAAAAAACTGAAATTGAAAATAAGTGCGAGAAGCTGTGCAAGATGCCTATGGCTTACACTACTGTCATTCTATTTATAGTGTGGGTGTGGAAGTAGACTTTTATGATGGAAATGTTCTGAATTGGGCAGTTTTGTCATTATTGGTTCCTGCAGTTTGTTTCATTGCCTACAGTACAGCCTACTGGAAAAATGTTCAAACAACAAATTTAAAATGCACTGTGTCTAACAAGTGTGCTGTATTATACAAGGAATAGTAATGTCTTTTGGCTTTTCCCGGTTAGGGGTCGCCACAGCAGAACTCAGGTCCGCTAATGATGGGCAGTGGATTTTTACGGTGCTGAGTTGCCAGCACGACACCCAGCCTTCAAAGAAGGTACACCGATTCACGCATGCACCTACCTACATGTCTTTATACAACAGTATTATACAAGGAATATAATTTAATAAAGTTAAAAAGGTGTATCAAAGAAAAGAACACATGTATGTTTCTTGTTTTGTGTGCAAGGGGCCATTGATTTGAAAACAGCCCAAAGGTAATCTTTATCCACCACTGGCCAGATGCGTTTTCTTTGGATGTGGTGTGGGTTTCATTGCCGTTTCAATGAATGTAAGTTTCAAGGGCAGAGAAGTTTTAATGACAGTATTGCTTCGTTTAGCAGATGTCTATTAGTGTTTGTGCATTGTGCTATAAAATGTAAAAATAAAATCCAAATAATCATCGTAGAAGTAAAGCAGTATGCACACATTCGTGTTTATGGTAAATGGGGTGAAATAGCCGGGTAATGGGACATTGGAATGGCTGCAGGGGGGACTCTGGTACCATATTTTGGTTGTCTGTTCTTCAGTTTGCATTTGAAAGTTGGTATCCCACAATTCCATTGGAGTGGGTGGGATTATGTAAGTATGCATGCAAATTATATGTTAAGTAGCATATAGATTTGTACCTATTTTTCATGGGCCTTGTCCAGATTTTTGATGTTTTCAGGTTGAGAGGTATGCTTTAGTGCAGCTGGTCTGCTAACATTTACACTATTCAAATAGTCAGTTGTTTTTTAGCACTATGTGTGTCCTTGTATATCTGATCTGCCACTCTGTCATTCCTTTCTGTTTTTTTGGTGTTCCTTAAGCCTTTGATTTCCTTGCCTAAATGTAGTTTTCATTCCCCTTCACATTTCTTGAGTCTTTAACATTGCTCACATTCTTATTCTGTCTTTACATTTATCCCAATTATCCATTATCTTTCTACCTTCTTTATTTTTCTTAAGTTTTCTTTTAAATTCCACTCTCGGAAACCCTTTCTTCACAAGAAATGGGAAAATACCAATATTTTTCCCTGTGTTTTCTTTTGCATAGTTTATTTCTAATCTTTATTTCTCTGTGGTCTGATGAAGTAATTGGGTGTATTATAAATTGTGTGAATATCTATCGATGTTCTTTCTTTATGTAATTTCTTTGTCTGATCATACCCTGTGGCAAAGCTCCCTGAGTACCTGACTAATAGGTAAACTCTGCTTCCAAACCCTCAGTCTGTGCTGCATCCATTATTCAAAACATAGGAAATCGGTTTTTCAGAAATCTTCCTTGTTCTAGCAGTCTGCATTGTCAGTTGTATTCCGGCCATCTGCTGGGATCATTACTGCATACTGAAATGTTTTAATTTTCACTAACACTTCTTTTATGTCTCCTCTGGAGGTTTATGGGGACAAATATTTAGATACTAATGTTATCATTGCCCCCTCCAATTTCCATTAAGTCTAACACATCTCCGTTTTTTGTCCCTTGGTATTTCAGTGAATCTTTCTTTATTAATATAACTACTCCTCTCTATAACACTGGATTTTTTCATTCATGTCTGTCTGACAAGACATCTCTCCTACCATCCCTTCCATGGAGCTGAATTAAAATTCTGAATTAGTTTTCTTAATGGCTGATTCTAAGCAGCAGACTTCATCTGGGGGATAGCTAGCTTATTCATGTCAGGTGTATTGTGGGAGGGAAGTGAGAGGAGCTCAAGGCTGGTACACTAGCTTTGCTGGCTCAAATTTGACAAGCAGTCTGAAGACCCATCAGTTGTATCATATGGACAGGAATGAAAGGACCAGAAGCATGGTAAATACATTACTACCATTTGTCTCATTCCCAGTCTTCAAGCATCAGCTGCAATGCCATCTTTGAGATCATAGCTACCCTTCATGTAGAGCCTCACCTCTTCACGCCCAGTTTAGTGACCTAAAGTCCATTTCTTTTTCCACCATCATCCCTGCCCACCATGTCTCCAAGCTTTTTCCCCCTTGCTTAGTGCTGCCTTTTCTCTCCCTTCTCGTATGGTCTGGCTTGTCTACTCCTCTTGTTCTGTGAAACTAACCTCATTACTCTTGCCTTAATCTTGTCTGTCTCTTTAAGTATTTTTTTTTATTAATTTGATCTTCAATCTTGCCTCTCTTTACCTTTTCTCCACTTAGTGTGTTTACTTCCCTCCTCCTGTGACCCTTTTGCTATTTGCTGTGCATCTGCTAGAACAATTATTTTTTTTTTTTACCTCTCATGCTTCTTTCCTGTTACTATCCGCACTTCCTTTCCAAATCTTCCAGTTTAAGCTGCCCTTGTGCTTGCGTATATGTTTACCCATATTCTGTCCATTTCACTGTCCCTTGTCATGACATTTCTGTGGTCTTTTAGATCTAGTACCCTCTTTTCTTAATCTCACAAGTGTTTTCTGTGATGATGTGAAGTAGGGCCAGCCATGCCAGGGAGAGTAGGGCAGTGGATGTGTAACATATGCCTGCATAGCTAGCTGGAGTTTTATAAAGAATTGTAAGTCTTTTGAATATCAAACTGATTTGTACAGATGCTCACATTAAAAATGTATCAACAGTGGGTCCTGCTGGACAGAAATTAAATGTACATGTATGTCAGATTGTATTGTTGTAAGAAAAATAGCCTGAAGTTAAATGACTTGGGTTAGGCTGTAAATATTTTATCTCACAGGTCTGAATGCAGCCAGAGACACAATGTCTGTGAAAAGCCTGAGCTGGGATCCTGCCGTATTGTCCTTAGTGGTGAACTAATTGCTACTCTGGGTTGCCAGAGAATGATTTGTTAGTTTTCTGCAGGAAGAGTGGAAGTGCTGGAATAGTTTTACAGTTTCCAGATGCTGTAATAAACCCTATCTAAAGTTGTGTGTGTGTGTGTGTGCATTGTGACATATCAGTGCCAAATTCTGGTTCAATTTCTAGTGAGGGGGGTAGTGTGGGAACAACAGAGTCAGGTGACCAGATGTGATGTCGATGTGCTTCGTGTTTCATTGTTGCAGTCATCACATTTGGGTTATCCCTGCCAGGGTAGCCCTCGGCCAGCCCGAATACCAGAGGCTTAGTATTTCTGCGTCGGTTGCTGTCGCTTCAGGACTAACGTCAGGTCATCAGTAGTATAAAGTAAGGCAGCCGATGCCATTACATCAGTGTTTCTTGCCGTGGAGCCCAAAGCAGTAGCAGTTCGCACGAGTGCCGGTCAGTCGCTACCTGAGTTTTGTGTACTGAATTAAAGTTGAGGTCTTCTGAAGCTAAGTACCCCTTTGGGGATCTTTTTTTTCTTGCACTAACCAATGTCTGAATAAGTTAATTATTGTCTCGCCTGTGGAAAGCAAATACCACACCAAGACTTTCATTCTTACTGCGTCATTTGTTTAGGCCCAAACCACGATGTCCCTCGTTGTCGCTTCTGTGCTTTGTTCAATGCCAGAAATATCCATCGTTGGGCCCTTATTGTAGCTAGATATTTTCGCTTACAGTCCTCTAATTCCAATATGGCTTTGGTAAGCCATCCGACAGCAGATCTTCTGAAAAAACGTAAAGCTAAAGACAGAGACAGACCGCACAGGTCCATACCTACCGACGACGCTTCCGTTAAGCGAGTGGTCAGTTCTGCGGTCCTCAGTGAGACGCTTTCGCAGCCCCTGATATCCGCTTATGTGGATTCACAGGCCACTACCAAGACCCTTTCAGAGTCTGGTATGCCGCAAAACTGTTCTTCGACTAAGGATCCTGCGGTCGTCTCTACCTTGGATGGGTCTGGAGCTGCTGAGCAGGCACCAGCTTCCGAGGAAGTCCTTCATACTACCGATTCTCGACACAAACCGTCTTCTTTCGCGACTACCGTTCTTTCGAAAACGACAGAGTTTCTTAGGCCCATGGTACGAACCACACCCAAGAAACGGACGACCCAATCTCAGGCACCTGCTTCCTTGCCTCAGTCTCAAATGCTTAAAATGGCAGAAGACCTTATCATGCTGATATGGGGAAGCCAAGCTTCCCCCTCCAAAAGGAAAAGATATCTGTCCCCTGTAGTTTTGTCTGAACAAGAGTCAGATGACTTTAGTGCATCTGAATATGAAGACATGCAATCCCTTTCTACTTATTAGGATTCTGATTCAGTGGATTCCATCCCTTCAGCCTCTCCCCCAGAAAATTTTTCCTTTGGGGAAACCCTTCATACCTTAAGGGAGCATTTCCAGTGGGAAAGTCAAGACTACTTTCACTCTAAAAAGAGACTCAGGGAATTCTTAGATCTTCCACAGCACAGACCCTTGGCCATCCCCCCAGTCCTGGATGTTGTGGAGGATGTTTTCCTGGAATCCAGCTCGACTCCTGACACCCTCCCTCCTGCATCCAGAAAACCAGACAGTTACTATAGAGTCCCTGACTCACACACATTTCTTTTTAAAAATCCTACTGCTGACCCTGAGTTAATTTCTCAAGGGCCTAAAGGGATTAAAGCAACCTCTGCTACGAATCCCACGCCCTCAAATAGGGATTCCCGAGCACTAGACAGATGTGGTCAAAAAATATACACCTCAGTTACTCTTGCTATCGGGGCACTAAATTGTCAGTTCCATATGCTAAAATTTCAGCAACATACCCTGGAACTCCTCAAACAAAAAATGTCTTCCTTTCCTGCTTGTGCACAATCTAAAGAGTTACAAGAGCTAATGCATTCATAGGTAGATACTAGGCTATCTGCCCTAGGGCATTTATAAGCCTAGCCAGAGTGTATTTGGCTTCCGTCTCCCTATTAGATTAGCCTACTGTGCCTCTGTAAAGTAGGTCACAGAAGTACCCTTTTAAGATTAGTTTACTGTGCCTCTGTCTAGCAGGGACACAGGAGAGATCCCAGGGGTGAATTTGCGATTTCCCATCCACGCGTCCAAATTTCGCTTGAAGAGGGTCAGCGAGGGGCTATGTCTAACATGAATTGGGATTCTATTCCAGAGTGAGGGGAGCCTCTGGGGAATTAATATGTCCCTCCAGCATGTCCTATTTATTTTTGTGCTGAGGTTTAGGTCCCTGGAGGGTGTAGCTCTAAGGGACTTGGATTTTTTGAGGTGGAGCATGTCCATTAATTCTGGGTTTGACATGGCTTTGTACGTCAGGCATAGATCGCCTCTGAGTTGGCGGTAAGCAACTGAGTAGAGCTGGAGTTTCTTTAGTCGAGCTGCATAGGACATCTGTTTGTAGCCCATGATCCTCTTGGTGAGGTACTTTTGGGGTCTCTCCAGTTGCTGCAGGTGTCGGGTAAGGTCCATCCCAAAAGGGGCATTGTATTCAATTATGGGCCTGATGAGTGACGAGTAGAGGGGCGCAATGACCTCTCTTGATCTAGATGCGAACCCTTTCGTGATAAGGTGGGCTATATAGAAGGTCTTTCTAACCACTTTGGCAATGTGATTATCAAAGGAGAGATTACTATGTATGTTGGTCCCCTAATCTCTAATTACTTCTTCCGTACTTAATGGATTACCACCTATGCGGTAATTTGTGGGCACCTTGTTTTTCCCAAAGGGGATGACTATGCACTTTTTAGCATTTAGCTTGAGGCCGTGGTTCTGGCACCAAGCATCTGTCTCTATGAGACCCATTTGGAGGATGCTTGTGTCAGCTGGAGATTCGATTATGGCCCCCAGTTTGCAGTCATCTGCGAACTTTGTCAGCCATAATCCCTCTGTGTTAGCCTGAACCTCAGAGAAGTATATACCGAACATGAGAGGTCCCAGAACTGAGCCCTGTGGGACGCCACTTGTAACTGGTTTGGATTCGGACGCGGCACCTGCAATTCTGACCATGTGGGTTCTATCTCTGAGCCAGTTTGCAACTCATCTTGTGATATAGGGGTTGATATTTAAGCTGGTAAGCTTATTTATGATGCCCGAGTGGGGTATTGTGTCGGAGGCTTTTGCGAGGTCCAGGTAGGCTGTGTGGACTACCTTGCCCTCATCTATGGCTTTGGTAACTGTTTCAAAGAAATCAACTAGGTTTAAGAGGCAAGATCTGCCCTTAACAAACCCGAATTGGGTAGGGTCCAGTGTCTGGAGGCTCCCAATGTCTTTGTTTATGAGTTCCATGATAATACGCTCCATAGCTTTACAGACCAGACTAGTCAGGCTTATGGGGCGATAGTTTCCGGGGTCCGTTGTGGCACCACCTTTGTGGAGTGGGACCACTGTAGCTGTACGCCATTCTTTGGGTACATATCCTGTAGTAAGGCTAAGTTTGAACAGTGACAATGTGAGGGTTCAGTTCTTCTTGGAGCTCATGTAAGACACAGCGTGGGACACCGTCCGGTCCCATAGATGCTGTGTTTTTTGCTTTGGAGAGGGCAGCTTTCACCTGTGCATCTGTGATGTCAGGGAGGTTACATTCAGTTGGAATAGGCGTTTGCTTCTTTGGGGGGGAAGGGGGGGGGAGAAGTTTGCGCTGAATCTGTCTACCAGGATGTTGGCTATGTCTGTAGGTACGGTATATTTTGTACTGTTATGCAACAATTCAGAGCATATCTGGGAGTTTCCGCCCCGTGTTTCTGACATAACTAAAGAAGGCCTTGTGATTATCTTTAGTGTCTAGGGCAATTTTTCTTTCGAAACTGGCCTTTAATGATTTTATGAGGGATTGAAGTTTCTTGCTAATACTGATCAGAGATGCCTTCCCTTTTTGGGATTTTGCTCTGTCATGTAGTAGCTTCCTCTTTCTGTTGTATAGCTTATTTATGGCCGGGGTCCACCAGACCAGTCTCCTGTTTTTGGAGGAGTGAGTCTTGGTTTTATTTGGGATAGCACGATCCATGCATTCCTGCAGGTGCTCATAGAATGCATTTGTAAAGGATTCTGCGGATTGGGCTGTATTATCCTCTGGCCCATGGGGCTTTGAAGGATTCCATCTCAGTCTTGAGAAGTGCAAAGTTGGCTTTGGAGAAATTCTTTACAGTGGTTTCCTTGGCTGGGGGTGGGGACAGGATATGGATGTCCAGGGAAATTTGTTTATGGTCTGATCTTACCAATGAGGGGTTTACCTCTGGTGTGGAACATAGAGTCCCCATGTTGGTGATGACCAGGTCCAATATGTTGTTCCCTCTTGTGGGAGTGGTGACCAGTTGTTCCATTGCGTTAGAGTTTATAAATTCAAGGAACCGTTGGGCGAGGGTGTTTGGGCTTGAGTAGTTTTCCCAGTCAGTGTTTGGGTAGTTGAAGTCACCCAATAACATAGTGTTTGGAGAGACCTTCATATTCTTCAGTGATGTCCTTCAAGGATGCATCTGCAGTCATCACATATGGGTTGTCCTGCCTCAGGCAGCCCTTCGGTCGGCCGGATTCCAAAGTCTGGGTATGGCCTCGGCTGATGTCGCACTTTCCCCGACGTCAGAGCGCCTGGGGTATAAAAGCATCAGCCGACGCCATCTTCCTCAGTCTTTCTTGCCGCGTGGTGCCCGAAGCAGAAGCAGTTCGCAAGTGCCGGTCGGTCAGCTCCTGTGATTCAGCTACCGAAGACTTCGAAAAAGCTAAGTACCCCGTTGGGGACTCTTTCTTCCCTCAGCCGATGTCAGATAAAGTAAATAATTGTTTAACCTGTGGGAAACAAATACCTCATAAGGATTTCCACTCTTACTGCCTCCCCTGCCTAGGCCCAGACCACGACGTCTCGGCCTGTTCAGCCTGTGCTTCCTTCAACCGATGAACTCTTAGACGTCGGTCGGAGTTTGCAGAGGAGTTTTTTGGGGCTAGTTTTGCTTATAAAATGCCGTCGGAGACTCCGACTTCGCATTTAGTCAAAAAACGGAAGGACAAGGACCGACACACGCGGGCCGCGGTTTCGGCTGAAACCTCGGTCAGGCCTACCGCGAGTGTCTCGGTCTCGGCTGAAACCGAGTCCTTGGTATTTCCTTCTACCGAAACCACACAACCGATTACCTCGGCCCTGGAGGCCCCGGCTGAGTTGGTAATTGAATTACCTACTGATACCGGTGTCCAGGAACCTTCCGACAACATTACTTTGGATAAGTCCACTCCTGCACGTGGTGCAGCCAGACCCCCTGCTTCCATGTCCATTAAGGCTTTCTCTAGGGCTAAGGCTGCTAAACTTTCTAAGGCTTTGCCTCCCAGAGATACCCCTCAGAGACCTTCCTCTAGCTCTCAGATTCTTACCCTAGCAGAGGATCTGATTTCATTAATTAGAGGCTCCCAACCTCATCCGGACAGGGGCTCTCAACCACCTCCAAACAAAAGGCCCAGGGTTGAGCCCTCTGATCCACAGTCCTCAGATGAGTCCACAGATGGCTCTGCTCTGTCAGACCACCAGGAGGAGGCTTATTCGGCCTACGAGGATTCTGATGCTGAAGAATCCATTCTCTCGGCCTCCCCTCCTGAAGAGTTTTCATTTGGAGAAACATTACACACTATGAGAGAACACTTTCAATGGCAGGGTCAGGAATTCTCTGATTCTAGAAAGAGATTAAGGACCTTTTTACATTTACCTCAGCACAGGCCCTTAGCTATACCTCCTGTTTTGAATGTAATTGATGATGTTTACTCAGATGCTTGTACTGCCCCTGACTCTCTCCCTCCGGCTCCTGCCAAACCTGATAGGTACTACAGGGTCCCGGACTCACATTTTCACCTGTACAAGGCCCACTCTGCTGACCCAGAAACTATTTCCCAGGGCCCAAAAGGGGTTGCAGCTGCCACTGCTAAAAATCCTCTACCCTCTGAAAGGGAGTCCAGAGCATTAGAGAGATGGGGTAAGAAAGTGTATACTTCAGCAACTCTTTCCATGAGGGCATTAAACTGTCAATTCCATATGATACAGTATCAAGAGTATTTGCTAGATGAATTGCATAAGAAACTGTCCTCTTCTGAACCCCTTGATCGTAAATCCCTTCAGGATCTGGTGCATAACTCTCAGCAGGTTAGTAACCATTTCTTGCAGTGTGGTTATGATGCATTGGAAGCTTCATGTAGATCAGCTATGACAGGTGCAGTTATACGAAGGCATGCCTGGCTGAAGGAACCATCTCTGCCAGACCATGTTAAAGCTAAGCTTTTGGATGCTCCTATGGAAAAGCAAAAATTATTTGGTTCCACGGCTCAAGAGGTTTTAAAGAAATTTGAAGAAAAGGCAAAATCTGTGCAAACAGTTAAAGACTTTCTGCAAGTCCAACCACCGAGATTCAGCAGAAATTGGCCTACTAAGAATTGGTCCTTTCCGGACTCAGACAGATCTCAAAGAGGCAGGAATAGACGTGCCAGAGGTAGAGGGCAAGCTAGAGGCTCCTACAGAGGCCGTCAGTGGCAGCCTCCCAACCAGAGAGGTAGTGCAGGATCTACAACTGCTACACCAGGACAGACTCAATGACTTTATTTTGACTCCGCCGACCAGGGCTCAATTAGAAGCACCTTTGGGCGGAAAACTTTCTTTATTCTCAAAAAATTGGCACAGCATTACAGGGGACACATGGACACTACAAATAATAGACAAAGGGTACAGGTTCCATTTCCACTCATTGCCAAAAAGAAAAGGAATGCCAAACCTGCCACCAAATCAGAGGGCAGAGGCTTTGAAAAAAATTACCAGCTTAATGCAAATGAAAGCCATAGAAAAGGTACCTCTTTCAGAACAAGGCCAGGGATTTTACTCAAGATTATTCCTTGTTCTAAGAAAAGAAAATCAATGGAGGCCTATTCTCGACTTGTCCGCACTGAATACGTACCTCATTGTGCCAAAATTCAAAATGCTGACTCTACAGCAACTCCTTCCCATGCTGGGCAAGGGGTCTTGGCTGGTGACTCTAGACCTCAAGGAGGCATACCTGCATGTCCCTATTCGACAAAGCTGCAGAAGACACCTCAGATTTCTTGCAGGGTCAGAGCATTATCAATTCTCAGCATTGCCCTTTGGCTTATCTACTGCGCCCAGAGTATTCACGAAATGCCTGGCATCAGTAATTGCACACTGCAGACTTCAGGGGATTCAAATCTACCCTTATCTGGACGACTGCCTAATGCAAGCGGACAGCAAGCAAACTTTGTTAAAGGATTTGGACTATGCCATTCACCTGTTACAGGCCTTGGGATATACAGTCAACATCCACAAATCAAGACTGGTTCCATCCCAAAGAATAACTTTTCTGGGTGCGGATCTAGACACAACCACCCAAATGGCCTTTCTCACAGAAGAAAAACAACAGCTACCAGTTTACTTTCAGAATCTCACAAGACAAACTCAGATGACTGCAAGGAAAATCCTGCAGGCCCTGGGCTACATGGTGTCTTGTATTCTTCTGATTCCACAAGCAAGGCTTCATATGAGGAAATTACAATGGTACCTAAGAAGTTTATGGACTCAGCACAGTCACAGCTTAGAAGTTCTGATCCCGCTCATTCCTTGTCTTCAAAAGGAATTCCAGTGGTGGGCTCAAGCCTGCCAGTCGAACAGTGGGCTGCCCTTCAGCAAGCCAATAGCCAACCAAACCATCACCACGGACGCTTCAGACCAAGGCTGGGGAGCGCACATGGAGGACAGATGTATACAAGGGCTATGGTCACAAAGAGAGCTGCACATGCACATAAACCAAAAGGAATTGCTAGCAGTGATACACGCAATCGAAGTCTTCAAACCTTTCCTTCAGCAAGGCCACCTGCTCATAAGGACAGACAACACTACAGTTATGTGGTACATAAACAAGCAAGGAGGCACCCATTGCTATCCTCTTTGCAGACTGACAATGAACCTATGGGAACTGGCATTGAAACTCAACATACAGCTGCAGTCCCAATTCGTGCCAGGGAAAGACAATATACTGGCAGACAGCTTAAGCAGAACTACCATGGATGCACACGAATGGATGCTGCACCCAGACATCTTCTTACAAATCACACAGTCATGGGGAAGACCGGAAATAGACCTGTTTGCTTCCCCCCTAAATCATCAACTGAAGAAATTCTGCTCAAGGACATACCACCCACAAGCTTGGAAAGTGGATGTTCTCTCTTTCAGCTGGAAAGCTCTAACAGTATATGCATTCCCACCTCTTCCACTAATGACCAAGGTCCTACTGAAGATCAGGACAGAGCAGCCCAGAGTAATTCTGATAGCCCCAAACTGGCCAAGACAACACTGGTACCCACTGTTAAAGAGCTTGTCACAGACGAAACCATGGCCTCTCCCCTTATGGCCACTTCTACTGACGCAGCACAATTTCAGGACTCTACACTCCAACCTGAAAACCTTGCAGCTAACTGCCTGGAGAATACCATGACTCCTCCTCAGGATAACCTATCCCAGAGAGTGAAGGATATTATTATGGAAGCTCGCCGACCTTCCACAAGGAAGGCATACACAGAAAAATGGAAAAGATTTCACACCTGGAACACAGCAAAGGGCCTAGATGTGACCGTGATGAATATGGCATATATACTGGAATATTTGGCAGAATTGTCCCACAGTGGCCTGTCTTACTCTTCCATCAAGATACATGCCTCAGCAATCTCAGCAGAATACAATCTAAATCCACCTGTCTTTTCTCACCCTCTACTAAGACAGTTTCTAAGTGGAATCAAAAACATTAATCCTCCAAGGAAACCACCTCTACCTACTTGGGACCTGAATTTCGTGTTGGAAAAGCTAACACTTCCTCTCTTCGAACCAGCAGCATCGGCAGATGTACAGTTTTTGTCTTGGAAAACTGCCTTCCTTCTGGCCATAACCTCAGCAAGAAGAGTATCTGAGCTACAAGCTTTAATGGCGGTGCAGCCATTCCTTATCTTTCATCAGGACAGAGTTTCTTTGAGGACCAATCCTGCATTCATGCCAAAGATGGTATCCAGGGTATCTTTGAACCAAGCTATTCACTTGCCTACATTCTTCCCACAGCCTCAAAATAAAGGGGAGAGACTTCTGCACACCCTGGACATACACAGACAACTACGCTACTACTTGGACAGAACTAAAAGTTACAGAAAGACTGATCAGTTGTTTGTAGCATATGCTGCTGGGGTACAAGGAAAAGCAATTTCCAAACAAACAATTTCCAAATGGATAGGAAATTGCATTCGTTTCTGTTATTCCTTTCATGGAAAGACTGTGCCAGCTAACATTAGACCTCATTCCACGAGAGCCACAGCCACCACCACAGCCTTCCTAAGAGGGGTGGCTACCAAAGACATTTTAGAAGCTGCTACATGGAGCTCCGTGCATACATTTGCCAAGCATTACAATTTGCCTTTATACTCCAGATCCAGAGCAGGTTTTGCTACGGCAGTCCTGCAGGGTATCTTAACTACACCATCCTTCATTTAGTACCTCCACCCCCAGTTTGGCTATGGTATTCTACCCATATGTGATGACTGCAGATGCATCCTTGAAGGACATAGTACAGTTTTGTACCTACCGTAAATGTAGATGTCCGATAGGTATGCATCTGCAGTCAGGTTTACCCTCCCTCCTACCCCTCTGTGGTATTCCTAGGGTGCTTACCCCTCTTTTAGCTAGCTGGGGGAATCTATTATGGTGTATTTGTTTGTATATACATGTATATATATATTTATATATATATATATATATATATATATATATATATATATATATATCTTTGCAAATGTTTGGAATTTTATTGCATTTATCCAAATTTAGCCTTCCTAGAGGGCATCTGGGGCAAGAAGGACTGAGGAAGATGGCGTGGGCTGATGCTTTTATACCCCAGGCGCTCTGACGTCGGGGAAAGTGCGACATCAGCCGAGGCCAGACCCAGACTTTGGAATCCAGCCGACCGAAGGGCTGCCTGAGGCAGGACAACCCATATGTGATGACTGCAGGTGCATACCTATCGGACATCTACATTTATGGTAGGTACAAAACTGTACTTTCACAGGAATGCCAAGTGGGGTTCTTGTAATAGGGAGGGTGTTCTGTAGCAGGCTACAAACTGAAAGGCAGTTTTGCCTGCTGTTAGTTGCACATGGATGGATGTCCTTCAAGGATGCATCTGCAGTCCTTACATATGGGTTGTCCTGCCTCAGGCAGCCCTTCGGTCGGCCGGATTCCAAAGTCTGGGTCCGGCGTCAGCTGATGTCGCCCCTCTCCTGACGTCAGAGCGTCTGGGATATAAAAGCGTCAGCAGACGCCATCTTCCTTAGTCTTTCTTGCCGCGCGGTGCCCGAAGCAGAAGCAGTTCGCAAGTGCCGGTCGGCCAGCTCCTGTAATTTCAGCTACCGAAGACTTCAAAAAGCCAAGTACCCCATTGGGGACTCTTTCTTGCCTCAGCCGATGTCAGATCAAACGGTTAAAGTTAATAATTGTTTAACTTGTGGGAAACAAATACCTCATAAGGATTTCCACTCTTACTGCCTCCCCTGCCTAGGCCCAGACCACGACGTCTCGGCCTGTGCAGCCTGTGCCTCCTTCAATAGATGCACTCTTAGGCGTCGGTCGGAGTTTGCAGAGGAATTTTTTGGGGATAGTTACTGTTACAAGATGCCGTCGGAGCTTCTGACTACTCATTTAACCAAAATACGGAAGGACAAGGACCGACACATGCGGACCATGGTTTCGGCCCAAACCACGCCTAGGCCTACCGCGAGTGTCTCGGTATCTGCTGAAACAGAATCCTTGGTGCTTCCGACCGACGAAACCGCACAACCGACAACCTCGGTCCCGGAGGCCACCTCTGAGTCGGTCATAGAATTCCACTCTGAAACCGGTGCTCTGGAAACAACCGACACCATTTCTCTAGATAAATCTACTCCAGCACGTGGGGCAGCCAGGCCTCCTGCATCCATGTCCATAAAGGCATTTACACGTGCTAAAGCTGCTAAACAGCCAAAATCTCTCCCTCCCAAGGCTATTCCTCAGGGATCCACTACCGGTTCACAGATTTTAAGTTTAGCTGAGGACCTTATTATCTTAATTAGGGGCTCTCAGCCACATCCGGACAGGGGCTCTCAACCTCCTCTAGACAAAAGGCCCAGGGTTGAGCACACTGATCCCCAATCTTCTGATGAGGCCTCAGATGACTCTGCCCTATCAGACTACCAGGAGGAGGCCTTTACGGCCTACGAGGATTCTGATGCAGAGGAATCTATCCCCTCGGCCTCCCCTCCTGAAGAGTTGTCCTTTGGGGAGACCCTTCACTCCATGAGAGAGCATTTCAAATGGCAGGGCCAGGAATTCTGATTCCAGGAAGAGATTAAGGACTTTTTTGCATTTACCTCATCATAGACCTTTGGCTATTCCTCTTGTTTTAAATGTCATTGATGATGTGTACTCTGAGTGTAGCATTTCCCCTGACTCCCTTCCTCCGGCTCCTGTCAAACCCGACAGGTACTACAGGGTCCCGGACTCGCATCATTTCCTTTACAAGGGCCACTCTGCTGACCCAGAAACTATTTCCCAGGGCCCTAAAGGGGTTGCAACCACCACTACTAAAAATCCACTTCCTTCTGAAAGGGAGTCCAGGGCTTTAGAGAGATGGGGTAAAAAAGTGTATACTTCTTCCACTCTTTCTATGAGGGCATTAAATTGTCAATTCCATATGATACAGTACCAAGAGTATTTGTTAGATGAGTTGCATAAAAAACTATTTTCACCTGAACCCCTAGATCGCAAGGCACTTCAGAATCTGGTACATAACTCCCAGCAGGTTAGCAACCATTTCTTGCAGTGTGGTTATGATGCATTGGAAGCTTCACGTAGGTCAGCAATGACAGGTGCAGTCATACGTAGACATGCTTGGCTGAAGGAACAAACTCTGCCAGATCATGTTAAAGCAAAGCTTCTAGATGCTCCGTTGGAAAAGCAAAAGTTATTTGGCTCCACAGCTCAGGAGGTCTTAAAGAAATTTGAGGAAAAGGCTAAATCTGTACAAACAGTCAAAGATTTTCTCCAGGTCCAACCACCAAGATTCAGCAGAAATTGGCCTTCTATGAATTGGTCCTTTCTGGACACAGACAGATCTCAAAGAGGCAGAAACAGACGTGCCAGAGGTAGAGGGCAAGCTCGAGGCTCCTACAGAGGACGTCAGTGGCAGCCTCCTAACCAGAGAGGCACTGCAGGGCCTACAACTACTACACAAGGACCATCTCAATGACTTGACTTTGACCCCGCCAACCAGGGCTCAATTGGAAGCACCTTTGGGCGGAAAGCTATCTTTATTCTCAAAAAATTGGCACAGTATTACAAAGGACAAATGGATACTGCAAATAATAGACAAAGGATACAGATTCCATTTTCATACATTACCAAAAAACAAGGCATGCCAAACCTGCCACCAAACCAAAGGGCAGAAGCTTTCAAGCAAATTTCCAAACTACTACAAATGAAAGCGATAGAAAGAGTTCCTCTCACAGAACAAGGCCAAGGATTTTATTCCAGACTATTCCTTGTTCCAAGAAAAGAAAAGCAATGGAGGCCTATTCTGGACTTGTCCGCACTGAATACTTACCTCATCGTGCCAAAATTCAAAATGCTGACCTTACAGCAACTCCTTCCCATGCTGGGCAAGGGGTCTTGGCTGGTAACTCTAGACCTCAAGGAGGCATACCTGCATGTCCCTATCAGACAAAGTTGCAGAAGACACCTCAGATTTCTTGCAGGTTCAGAGCATTATCAATTCTCAGCATTGCCTTTTGGCTTATCTACTGCGCCCAGAGTATTCACGAAATGCCTGGCATCAGTAATTGCACATTGCAGACTTTAGGGGATTCATACATACCCATACCTGGACGACTGCCTCATACAAGCGGATAGCCAGCTAACACTGGTAAAACACTTAAACTATGCCATCCAACTACTACAGGCCTTGGGATACACAGTCAACATTCAGAAATCAAGACTTGTTCCATCCCAACGAATAATTTTCCTGGGTGCAAAACTGGATACAAACACCCAAATGGCTTTTCTCACAGAAGAAAAACAAGCACAATTACCGGATTACTTCAGAAATCTGACAACACAAACCCAGCTTACTGCAAGGAAGATCCTGCAGACCCTGGGTTTCATGGCATCTTGCATTCTTCTGATTCCACTAGCAAGACTGCATATGAGGAAACTACAATGGTACCTAAGGAGTCTATGGTCTCAGCACAGTCACAGCCTAGAAACTTTGATCCCCCCTCATTCCATGCCTTCAAAAGGAATTCCTGTGGTGGGCAAAAGCAAGCCAGTCAAACAAGGGCCTGCCTTTCAGCAAACCACATACCAGGCAAACCATTACAACGGGCGCCTCAGACCATGGATGGGGAGCACACATGGAGGGCAAATGCATTCAAGGACAATGGACACAAAAAGAGTTGCATCTGCACATCAACCAAAAGGAAATGCTGGCAGTTATACATTCCATCGAGGCCTTCAAGCACTTCCTGCACCAAGGTCACCTGTTAATAAAGACAGACAATACCACAGTTATGTGGTACATAAACAAACAAGGAGGTACCCATTCATACCCTCTTTGCAGGCTGGCAATGAATCTGTGGGAACTTTCCCTAAACCTCAATATAGAGCTCCATTCCCAGTTCGTACCAGGAAAAGACAATGTACTGGAGGACAGCCTGAGCAAAAACATCATGGATCCACACGAAT
This sequence comes from Protopterus annectens, assembly GCF_019279795.1. Taxonomy (NCBI): domain Eukaryota; kingdom Metazoa; phylum Chordata; order Ceratodontiformes; family Protopteridae; genus Protopterus; species Protopterus annectens. Next base: position 873,206,925 of record NC_056741.1, on the reverse strand, counting down.
GGATGTTGCACCCAGATATCGTTCTTCAGATAACACAATCATGGGGAAGGCCGGACATAGATCTGTTTGCCTCCCACCACAACCATCAACTGAGGAAATTCTGCACAAGGACATACCATCCTCAAGCATGAAAAGTGGACGCCCTCTCCTTCAGCTGGAAAACTCTAACGGTATATGCATTCCCACCACTGCCATTAATGACCCAGGTCTTACTGAAGATCAGGACAGAGCAACCAAAAGTAATTCTGATAGCTCTGGACTGGCCAAGACAACACTGGTACCCACTGTTAAGGAGCATGTCACGCATAAAACCTTGGCCTCTACCACAATGGCCACTTCTACTGACACAACACAATTGCAAGACTCTGCACTCCAGCCTCAAAACCTTACAGCTGACAGCCTGGAAAATACCTTGACTCCTCGCCAGGATAAGCTATCCAAGAGGGTACAGGATATCATCATGGAAGCCCGACGGCCTTCCACAAGAAAAGCATATTCAGCAAAATGGAAAAGATTTCGTACCTGGAACACCACAAAGGGTCAAGATCCGACAGTCATGAGCATTCCACATATTTTTGAATACTTGGCTGAAATGCTCCATAATGGCCTTTCTTACTCCTCCATAAAGATTCATGCTTCAGCAATTTCAGCAGAGTACAACACTGATCCACCTGTATTCTCTCATCCTCTACTAAGGCAGTTTCTAAGAGGGATAAAAAACATCAACCCTCCAAGGAAACCACCAGTGCCTACATGGGACCTTAACTTCATGCTGGAAAAATTAACTCTCTCTCCCTTTGAACCAGCAGCATCCTCAGAACTACAATTCCTATCTTGGAAGACTGCCTTCCTTCTGGCCATAACCTCAGCAAGAAGAGTATCTGAATTACAGGCCCTCATGGCAGTTCAGCCATTTCTCATTTTTCATCAGGACAGTCTCTTTGAGAACCAATCCTTCTTTCATGCCAAAGGTGGTATCCAGGGTTTCACTGAACCAAGCCATTCACCTGCCGACCTTCTTTCCAAATCCACAAAATAAAGGAGATAAACTTCTGCATACTTTAGAACATCCACAGACAGTTGCGCTACTACTTGGACAGAACTAAGACTTACAGAAAAACTGACCAACTATTTGTAGCATATGCTGCTGGTGTACAAGGAAAAGCAATTTCCAAACAGACAATTTCAAAATGGATAGGAAATTGCATTCGGTTCTGTTACTCCTTTCATGGAAAAGCTGTGCCAGTTAACATAAGGCCTCATTCCACCAGAGCAACAACCACCTCCACAGCCTTCTTAAGAGGGGTGGCTACAAAGGACATTTTAGAAGCTGCTACATGGAGCTCTGTGCATACATTTTCCAAGCATTACAACTTGCCCTTATATTCCAGATCCAGAGCAGGCTTTGCTAGTGCAGTCCTGCAGGGCATATTAGCTACACCATCTTTTTCTTAGGTCCTACCTCCCCCAGCTTAGCTATGGTATTCTACCCATATGTAAGGACTGCAGATGCATCCTTGAAGGACATAGTACAGTTTTGTACCTACCATAAATGTAGATGTCCGATAGGTATGCATCTGAAGTCAGGTTTTCCCTCCCTCCTACCCCTCTGTGGTATACTATGGGTACATATCCCTCATTTTAGCTACCTGGGGTTATCTTTTATGGTGTATTTGTTTTTTATTGATGTACATGTTTGGAATTTTTTCCATCTCTCCAAATTTAGCCATACTTAGAGGGCAACTGGCATCTGGGGCAAGAAAAACTGAGAAAGATGGCGTTGGCTGATGCTTTTATATCCCAGGCGCTCTGACGTCGGGAGAGGGGCGACATCAGCCGATGCCGGACCCAGACTTTGGAATCCAGCCGACCGAAGGGCTGCCTGAGGCAGGACAACCCATATGTAAGGACTGCAGATGCATACCTATCGGACATCTACATTTATGGTAGGTACAAAACTGTACTTTTCCGATGCTTCGTGCAGTGCCAGTAACCTGGAGGTGTAGGTATCTTTGATGAATATAGATACTCCCCCTCCTTTTGTGCTTCGGTCTGCGTTTTGGGGCCGAAATGCATGGTATGAGTTATAACCTGGTAGTGCTGGGGTGCTCTCAGGAGCCTTGAACCAGGTTTCTGTTACTGCACAGACATCGATTTTCTCCATACTGAGGAGAGTCTCGAGTGCATGCATCTTGAGGTTTAGACTTCTGGCATTGCGTAGCATTACCTTTAGTTTTTTTTATCTTTGGGTTGTCTATGGAGGTGGGTTTGTCCTTTGAGCCTTGCCTAAAAAAGGCACTATGGGGGTGGCAAGAGCCTTGGCCAGTATACAAAAGCCTAAGGGTGACAGGTGCAAGCCATCCCTAGTGAAGCAACGTGGCTTGTCGAGTATGTCATCCCAGGCTGACAGACACTGGATCCCCTTTGAATGACACCAATACTTTAGCCAGTTGTTGAAACTGATCATTTTGTCTTTATACTGTGGCATCATTCTTGGTGAGGGCAAGATGCTACTCAAGGTCAGGGACATACCAGCCTGGGCTACATGGTCAGAGAGCTCCTCTATGTCTCTTTTCATGTAGTCCAGGGAGGTACGTCTCAGGTCATTCACACCAGCATGGACAATGACGGAGTCATACTTGTACTTGCTTTGTAGTGACCTGCATGTCAAGTAACCATACACACCTTGCACTGTGGTTTTGACGCCCTAGAAGCTTCTTGCAGGGCAGCAGTCACTGCATCTGTCATTAGAAGGCTTGCATGGCTTAAGGAATAGCCCCTGCCAGACCATGTCAAATCTAAATTGTTGGATGCCCCCTTGCACAAAGGCAGAAAAGGTCTTAAAAAACATGGAAGAAAAAGCAAAATTTATGCAGAGAGTAAAGGATTTCTTACAGGTCCAGCCACCCAGGTTCAGCAGGCATTGTCTCACCAAACACTGGTCCTTTCCTGCTCCCACTAAGCCAGTCCAGCCCAGGACCTGGGGAATCTGAACCTCCAGACAGCAGCCACAGGGAATGCAGAGATCTAAGCAGTGGACTACCTCCACTTCAAAACAAGGGAGTTCTAAGCCACCCCCTTATGGTAAGAACTCACAATGACTCACCTCCCCTACCCCCTCCCTCTGCCCACCTTCACTTACCCCTAGCAGGAAAACTCTCCTTTCACGCAAGCACCTGGGCCACCATTATCATTCGACCACTGAGTTCTCAACATAGTGTCTCAGAGATACAAATTTTCCTTCCTCACCCTTCCAACCCCAAAAGGGTTCCCAAATTTACCTCCAAACCAGTGGGCAGAGGCTCAAAATCAAATCCTTTCCCTGCTTTTTATGAGGGCAGTAGAGCACATTCCTGCAGAACAGATAGGCCAAGGTTTCTACTCCAGACTTTTTCTGGTGTCCAGAAAAGAGGGCACCTGGCACCCCATCCTAAATCTATCAATTCTAAACACCTTCCTGGTGATCCCAAAATTCAAAATGCTCACCTTCCAGCAGCTGCTACCCATGCTGTCCAAGGATGCTTGGATAGCCACCCTAGATCTAAAAGAGGCTTTCCTCCACATTCCTGTCAGGGAATCATGCAGGAAATATCTCTGTTTCGGGGCAGGATCTCAACACTTTCCATTCTCTGTGCTTCCCTTTGGCTTATCTACTGCTCCCAGAGTTTTCACAAACTGTCTGGCTCTGGCCATTGCCTTTTGCAGACAAAGGAATATTTAGATGTACCCATACTTAGACAGACAACTGCCTTATTCAGGCAGGCAGCCATGAAAAGCTGCTCAAGCACCTGGCCTTTGTAAAGACCCTACTGACCTCCCTAGGGTACACAGTCAGTGAAAAGAAATCCAACAGGTGCCCACCCAAAGGATTATCTTCCTGGGAGCAAGCCTGGACACAGCATCCCAGATGGCATTCCTTACACCAGAAAAACAAATTTTCATGACAGCCTACATCTCTCAACTAGCCACCTGACCCCAGTTATCTGCAAGGAAGATCCTGCAAGCTCTGGGGTTCATGGCATCTTGCATACTACTTTTTCCATATGCCAGACTGCATATGAGGAAACTTCAGTGGTACCTAAAAGCTTTTGGTGTCAACACTCTCAAGACCTGGAGACTCTTACACCTGTAATTCTTTGCCTCAGAAAAGATTTTCTTTGGTGGCCAACCGCATACTCCCACAACAAGGGACTACCTATCTCACCACCTCCCGCTGCCCAGACCCTCACCACAGATGCATCAGACTATGCTTGGGGGTGCACACCTGGACGGCAGATACATACAGGGCCAGTGGAGCCCACAGCAAATCCCTCTGCACATCAACCAAAAAGAGATGATGGCTGTCCAGCACGCCTTGATAGCTTTCAAATCTCTTCTCTCCCCAGGGGCTCTCCAGATCAAAACAGACACCACTGTGATGTGGTATATCAACAAGCAGGGAGGGACTCACTCCTACCCTCTATGGAGGCTGGCCATGATCCTTTGGCACACAGCCTCTGCCATGCAACTGCACCTGTAAGCACAATTCTCCTACCAGATTCTCTCAACTCTCTGGCAGATCAATTAAGCAGAAATCTTCTGGACCCACACGAATGGTAGCTCAAGAAGAACCTTCACCCTGATAATTCAGAAATGGTGCACCCCAAAGGTCGACCTCTTTGCCCCTCACACCAGTCATCCCCTCAGCAAATTCTGCACCAGGGAGCATCACTGCATGGCTTAGAATGTGGATGCCCTGTCCTTTCCCTGGGTCAAGCTATCAGTCTATGCTTTTCTTCCACTACCTCTCATCCCCAGGGTGCTGCTCAAAATAAATGAGGAAAAAACAAGGATAATTTTTATAGCTCCAGACTGCCCTTGCCAGCACTGGTACCCTTTGCTGCGCAGCATGACCCCACTGCCACCATGGCATCTTCCTCAGATTCCAAACCTCCTGACCCAGAGGGAAGGGGAATTCATGCATCCCCAATTGCAGACACTCAGTTTGGCAGCTTGGCTTATTCCCTAACCCCGGCTCAATCTGCCAACCTTAGTAAACAGGTTCTAGATGTCATACGTGAGGTTAGACGCCTTAGCACTAGAAAGTGTTATGCTGACAAATGGAAAAAGTTCTGCACCTGGCTCCAGGCTAAAGAGCCAATACGGTACAACCCTCCCTCCCTCCTGGATTACTTAGCTGACCTACTACACAGTGGCCTCTCCTTCTCCTCTGTAAAAATTCATGCTTCTGCTATCTCTACTCATTTCCCCACTGAGCAGCCCCTTTTCTCACAACCTTTTGATCAAACAGTTCCTAAGAGGGTCTAGCAATTTGAGGCCACCCAGAAGAGCACCAACCCCAGCTTGGGACTTTAACTTTGTGTTGGAAAAGCTCACCCTGCACCCTTTCGTACCAGCTTCTTCTGCAGAGCTAAGACTTTTCTCCTGACAGACAGCTTGCCTTCTGGCCATCACTTCAGCCAGATGAGTCTCTGAGCTGCAAGTGCTCATGGCTGTGGAACACTTCATCATCTTCCATGCTGACAGGGTATCCATCAAAACTAACCCATCCTTCATTGCCCAAGGTGGTGTCCAGTGTGACACTCAAACAATCCATTCATTTGGCCACCTTTTTTCCTAATGCCCACCTTTTTTCCTAATGCCCCAGAACAAGGGGGAAAGGATTATTCACACTGTAGATGTGCACAGACAGCTCAGATTCTGTCTAGACAGGACTAAATCTTTCAGAAAGTCTGATCAGTTGCTGGTTAGTTTTGCTACAGGGGCAGAAGGCAAAGCCATCTCCAAACAAACCATTTCCAAATGGATAGCACACTGCCTCCATTTCTGCTACAAACAACATGGAAAGCCTTCCCCCAAGGGGGTCAGGACTCATTCCACTAGTGCAGCCTCCACCTCTGCAGCTTTCCACAGAGGAGTCCCCACCAGGGACATCCTGGAGGCTGCTACCTGGACATCTGTTCACACTTTTGCCAAACATTACCACCTGGCTCTCTTCTCCCAGTCCAGGGCAGGGTTTGCCTCTGCAGTCTTGGAGGGCATCCTAGCCAGACCCTAGTTTCCTTGACTACCTCCACCCATTTCCTCAGCTTTGGGAATCAACCCAAATGTGATGACCACAACAGTAAAACACGAAGAACATAGTACATGTGTACACTTGCCGTAAATATAGATGTTCGAGTGTATTCACTATTGCAATCCTTGTTTTAAACCCTCCATCTCCCTTTCTTCTCTTTCCTTACAAGGATCATATTGGTATTTACTTTCTACTGGTGGGGTTCTTCCACCAGTACCTGGCTCCTACTTGGGTGCTACTGACAGGTTAGGGCAAGAAAAACTGATGTAATGGTGTCAGCTGCCTTACTTTATACTACTGACAACATGACGTCAGTCCTGAAGCGACAGCAACTGATGCAGAAATACTAAGCCTCTGGTATTTGGGCAGGCCGAGGGCTACCCTGGCAGGGATAACCCAAATGTGATGTCTGAAACAGTGAATACACTTGAATATCTGCATTTATGGTACATGTACACAACTGTACTTTCTGTAGCCAGCACTGAAATTGTATTTGAATACTAGTGAGAGATGTGAGGTGTGCACTCTGTTTTTGGACTTCACAAGACGCTCATCCACGTTCATCTTGCATTACTTGAGTAAGTAACTAGGGAACAGTTATTCTTCAACCAGTTAGAAAAATATAGTGAGATTAGCTAAATGTAGTTTTCTGTATCTGTCTGAGTCTTTCCATCTGTGTTGTATTTTTTTTATATTTCCTAGGATTGAAATTCTGTTGTTTATTGTGAGTAGATATTCAGTATTTTCATATTTTTTATTATTTATTGTTGAATGTATCCAAATCTTTCATTGTGGCTGTTTTTTTACAAAATATTTAACCTTTGCAATTATTTGCATTTATTAAGTGGTACTATGGCTCCACTTTCCTGAAAGTCTTGCTGCTTGGTTAAACATTACCATTTGTATAAGAATTAATTTTAATAGGTGTAATTAGGTAACCTGGTAAGAGCCTTAAAGTAGCTGGCTTTGGGTATTTTGGCGGTAGATCTACCTTATAGTCTGGGTGGAGGTGGCAGAGTAGATAAGCTGTGCCAGTTTTTCCTGTATGTGTGTGTGTGTGTGTGTGTGTGTGTGTGTGTGTGTGTGTATTCCTATCTTACTTTTGCAAGCACTGTTCCTCAATTCTATCAACTTTGTTGATTCACATTTGCTCCTTGTCATCTTAATTGGTGCTTGTTTTAAAGTTTACTACCTCATATTTATTTGTTGTATTTCCTGCTTATTAACTTAACCCGTCAGTCAGTGCCCACTGTTTTTTTTTTCCTGGGACCATTCCTTAATATGGTTTACTTGTCGTATAATGTCTTTTTAGTCACCCTCGTTAACGTTGTCCTTTCCCCTGGAAGGAAAATGGTTGTTCAGATATCATAAAGATAATGTATATGGAATGCATTTTGCTTTATTACTGTTTCAGTGCTCACACCATTTATGAACATTTTACTGCTATTTCCTCCAAGCTAGCTAGCTGTCTAACTGTGCTTTCTCCCTTTTTTGTTCTTGAGTTTATATGTCAAAATATTCTGCTCCCATTGGCTGCTCCCCCCAAGCTTTAGGTTGAAACTATCATCTGCCATACTTCCCTTTTTGACTCCACTTATTCCTTCTCCTCCTGCCTTTATTTAATTAGGTGGCAATGTTTATTCTCACATTTTAAAGTTTACATTGGGACTAATCTTATAATTTAATATGTTTACAATGATAAGTTTTATCTTTACCTTGAGATCAAGTCTTTGGATCACTTTTCACAAGTCTTAGAAGTATTTATCATAGTGTTTTACTAGTCCGTATTTTCTCTTCTTTTTTGCATTTTTCGAGCGTTCTTCTGCCTTCTGCTCTGGCAACTTTAACTAATTGCATCATTCTCTTTGAGTGCTCTCTCACTTTTCTCTCCCCCAACATTTTTCTTTGAAACATGGGTGAATAGCTTGGCAAGAAACCTTTTTGTTCGGACTTTGTGGTTTGTTTCCTTCATTTCTTCTACATTGCAAGTCCTGTCTGCTGACTTCACTTTCCAATGTGTCTTCTGAACTTGACTAAAGTTCTTCAACTGTAGAGTCTGGGTCCATGTAAGGTTTGGTTTCTGAAGGGTAAATTAGTTGAAACAGTTGGGGTACATAAGTTTAACTTTACCTTCATTCCTGTGGCAAGTCTGATAGCTAGAATGAACACATTCCAACTGTTCCTTTTGTGTAGGGAATAATCATTCATTCATAGGGTTTCCACCTTTTAAGCAGACCAAAGTGGAGCATGGGGGTGTGGCCAGTATAACACTGGCCACACTCCCTACCATGACATCACCACAGCAGTTAAGGTACCCCTAAACATATTCCCATCCCTCAAAAATAGAAATACTACTCTTATAAACTTAGAAAGGTGCTTGAGTAACAAGGTTTGTGTTAACATACATTTTCTAAAGGATCTGAAGTCTGAAACTCAAATGTAGGTTGTTATTTATTGACTTCAGTCCTCAGCATAGCTCTCAACCAATCGGGGATAAATCTCAACAGAATCAGGGACAGTTTAAAATATTAGTTCTGTTAACTTGAGGCATTAACAGAATAAGACAGTGTGAATTAATATACATTTTCCGAAGTACAAGTCTGTAACTTTTAATTATTGGCCTTATTTATTAAGTATAATTCACTACCTTTTGTTCAGAAGGCACCAGTGTTAGGATTAATTAATAGGGACAGAGCTGAAATTTGAGTCAAAATCAGGGACGTCCCTGAAAATTAGGGACAGTTAAGCAGTATGGAGACACTGTGAAAATCTGGAGAGTTCGGAGGTATCTGCCGCACCTTAATTGCAGTGTTGATGGCATTAACATCAGTGCCGATTAGCCGATAGCATCACCATCACTGCAGTGACTGTGAAGTTGCTTAAATGACTTTTAGTGTGTGTTTGTGTCATTGTGTGTGTCTGTGTGAGTGGGTTAGTGTTTGTACCTGTAGCAAAGAGCTCCACAGCTTTCTTATTTTTTTTTTGGTTTGACACTGGGGAGATTGGATTCAGCCAGGATGAGCACTACAAAGATTATCTTTGTAGGGTTCTTCCTTGCTGAGTCCCTGCCCCCTTCATGAGCTGCAGCCAGTTTCTGCATGAGTTACCATACCCAGACCTAACAGGGAACAGCTCTGCCCGCAGGTCCGGGTTTTGTCATCTTTGGTGACGTAACTGACTTGCTGAGGAAAAAATGGAAGTGTTTGTGGTTTTTCCATGGCAATTTGGCGTTGTTGAAAAGCGGTACTTTTAAAGTCCCACTGTTTTACAGAGTGGCAGTGGGATGAGGTTACTTAACCTGCGTGTGTCCCGTTGATAACGAGACAGGTGGCAACCTTATTCATTCATAGATTCTTTTGGTTACCACCTTCTCCATCTGCCATTTTCTCCAGTGTTTAGATGGTATATTTTCTTTTTTGTTGGTACAATCCAAATTTGATTGCTATAGGCCTTGGCTGTCTCTGCATTCTGGCTTCTGAGAGCATTCGCCCTGTAGTTGTCTCATTTTGAATCTCTGTCTCTGGAATATCTACCCGTTTATGTATTACATTCCTTGATAAATCCCACACAGTCCTTTCATGACACTTAATCCAAAATCACCAAAAAGCAAAGATTATCTCTTCGGGCTTGATCCTCAAGTTCAGTAAATATAACCTGTAAATCCTGATTTTGTTTATTGATCTTCCATCCATTGCTGTATCTGCTGCTCCAGTTCTTTTAATTCAGTGATGGAATCAGAGTGAGTGGAGAGAGTGTCTTCAATTTCTAAAAGTCTTTTATTGTTAACTTCTGTATAGTCTGTTTTAGTTCCCCTTGATGTAAATATTTCCATGTATATTTTGTCTATTGTTTTCCATTGCATTGGATGGACTGGATTGGGATTGGTTTAGATCAGCCATTTCTTCCTGCTCTTTTCTTATTGCTCCTTCCTCACTATTGTATTCTTTACTTTGCCCTACTGTTTTAATTTCTTTCCATGAGTGAGCCTTCTTTTATGTCAGTCTCAGGGCTGTGAGGAACATGGCTTCCTGCATCTTAGTGATTCTTCTGCTTTGCCAGAATACATGAGTAAAATCCAGCGGTGTCTGAAAAATACGGTGCCAGCACCAGCATCCCATGAACCACAATGTAAAGCTTCTCCCATGCCCGAGGCCTGTTTGCAAAACAAGGGAGTTCCCTTTCATTACTGGCCAGAAAATCAAGTCATGAACTCTGACAATTAAGAAATATCTTGGGATGCCCACTCCAGCGACCCTCAGGTGCAAGACCTATGGACGATAACAGTTCTCCATAGTCACATCAGTCAGAAGGAAAGGTTAGCAGTATTCAGGGATATGAAGGCATTCAAAAATTTGTGGAGACCAGGCACTTTTGTTAAAAACAGAAAGTACCACAGTGATGTGGTAGCACAAGTAAACACAAAAGTACCCAGTAATATCCCTTCTGCTGCCTAGCTCTGCAGATATGGGATGCAGCACAGAAAATGGAAAAGCACTTTGTAGCACACTTGCCTGCCAAGAAAAAGCAACAGTCTGGCAGACTGCCTGAATGGATTAGTGTCAGACTGGATATTGAACAAGAATATTTTCTCAAGACTTGCACAAAGATGGGGTGTGCCAGAAGAAGACATTTTTGGATCCAAAGAAAACAGGCAACTAAGTTTAACTCTCTTACTGTGTTTTTGCTGGGTAAACTTTATTTCCTCCTTCACGTGTTTAGCATCCAAAAATGCCTTTGCTTCCTCTGAAAAAAAATATTCTGAAGTCAGCTGCATATTCTTTGGAGCTTTTCTCCCAGGGCCTCCGCTGAAAAAGGGCAATAGCTCAACCGGACACTCCCGGTCAACAAATGTAAAATAAATATTGTAACTTGAATCTCACACCTGCCTCTTGTCATCTGATTGCAGGGGTAATTTGCTTCTTTTCTACCTGGTGAACAGTAAGAAATTATTTTTCAGGAACACTGGTGTGCTCAGTTGATAATATTTTACACTTATGTCACATTTGTCAGGAGCACATCTGCCAATAAAACTGCAACTTTACTACTACAGGTCTTGGCTTCTTTGTTAAGGCGGAATTTAGTGCAATAGACATAGTGTGCTCTTTCAGTTAACAAATCCTGCTGTAGAATGTCATTGTCAATCCAATTGCTTATTTGTACTTTCCTAAAATTATTGCAATCCATATCTCTCAACCTCTTAGAGCAAGAAATCTGGACAAAACCATAAATAAAAGGAGGACAAAGGCTCAAAATAGGGACACTTTTTAAATATTGCTCTTACAAACTTAGAAAGTTGATAGAATAACAGATTTTGCATTAGCATGCCATTTTCTGACGGGTATGAAGTCTGAAACTCAAATGTCTGCCATTGTTTTCTAACAGCACTCTTTAATGATTTGGCACTGTTTTGCCAGAAAATAACAGTTTTATTAAAAATTGACCAAAATATGAGGCAAAAATTTGGACATTTTGCAAAAATCTGTACAATTGAAAGGTATGAATGCAATCCCTTCCTTCAAGTTTTGTTGGTACAGCAGGAAATCTCAGGTTTTCTCTGTGTGCTGTATCTTCTAGCACTACTCTTTTTTTTTTTTTAAAACAGTTATAGAGAAGTCTCATTCACTCTTTCCTTCATTTCAACACAATTTCTGCAGTTTCATCAGTGCATCTGAATAGCTACTTAAAGCTTTTTCTAGTCTTTCAAGCTGTTTGCCATTTGATATATTTATTCCTCCATTAAATGCCTTTGAAAGCTCCAGATGAAATCCATGAAAACTGCAGCCACTTTCTGAGGAGACAAACATGTCTTGTTCTCTACCTCATAATCAAGAGGTAACGACTTATGTCGCTTACCAGTAAGCATGATTGTCAGCAAGCAAGTCATGGTAGGGGTGGAGTTTAATATCTGTATTTAAGTCATGCCTTTTTGTGAACACCTGCATTCCATTGGTCAGCTCATAGGAAGGAAGTAACAGAATGCTGTGATACACGCTATTGGCACCATGTTTAACTGTGTAAGGCTCGTCCGTTTGGACTCTAGCAGAGCGCTTAAGCTAAATACCAATGCTAATAGTGCTGCTACATTTAATCTACTGGATATAATGAAAGCAACCTCATTAGTATCTTAGGTAGCTGCTTCACTAGCTGTGTTAAAAAACTGGTCCCGCCATAGTCAGTTGTGTAAAGTTAGTCTTTTTTCACACTAGCATAGCATTTAAGCATTATATCAAATGATTCAATGACTTCTCTAAAAGAGTAAGCTATGCACTAGATCAGTGCAAGGCAGGGAATTAGAATTTGTTATCAGGAATGAATCAGGCATTTCCTGCATCTACTATTTGACTGTTTGTTTCCACATAATATGAGAAAGTGAGTTGCTAAAGCATTGCTTGCTTACCAGTGTATTGTCACAGTAAAGTTCTGTTCAAAGCACAAACAGCCTAGGGATGTTTTTTACATATGTCTTATGCTTGAATGCCTATCACTAGGAGTTGGTCTATCCTGCTCTAGCCCTCAGAGCTCTGTATTGTTAACAGTGTAGCCTGGTTTTAGAAAGACTTACCCCATTAACTTCATACACTGGCGTAGCCATCTCCTAATGCAGTTTTCCTCTCTTACAGCTAGCAAAAGCCACTATCTTGCAACGGGTGTCCTCCTGCAAACTAAATCCAAGTCCTGCAACCTCTTTTGAACTGAAATTCCACAAAACCTCCCTCCATTCTGCAAGGACAACTAAGCTCTAGAAATTGAGAAATGTACGTTATAGCTGGATAAAGCTAAATTTCAGTACTATAATAATTATATTGTTATCTCTACTGGCAAGTACAACCGCATGGACCATTCATACTACTGACGTATAATTCTCCCCTCCAGCTTTTATTACTGTACTACTGGGGCATGTGTTTCCCAACTTAGCCACTAGATGGCAATAAAACCCAAGACATCCACCCCCTAATTTGATCATCCCTATACATTAAAGTCTTATTCCAACTGAATTTCCCCAAGCACTACCTGTTCTTAGCCCAGTCCATACCTATAAAGCACCAGTACAAATTATTGGTCCCTTACTAAAGAACCAGCATTGTCTGTTAATGTTGAATGTGAACTGACCTGCCCGGTAGATTGAACGAGCTGATCCTGATTGTTTTTTGTACATCTTTCAGCTTGGTGGGGACCCACTCCATTCGCCCTCACTGCACCCTCACTGCGCTCGGGCTTACTCCGCTCCCCTACCCTAACCCCATTCCCACCCACCCCCACATCAATTACCTTTATACCTGTACACCACACCCAACCCAAACCACTCCCACCTTCCTCACACCTTCCAAACCTATAAGTTCAATCATCCAATTAACCCTGAATTCACTGTTGAAACCAGTACACACCCCTTCCCTGCTCTTGCCATTCATTACCACTTAATAATCACACCTACACAACATGACTCTACTATCAAAACCCTCTCACCCACAACTTCTGCTGTACACCATAAGCATCTGCTTACTACTAGTGCTGTCCTCCTTTACCTGCTATCAAACCCAGCTTAATTGCACCTTGATCATCCTCAACAAATGTACATCCCTTAACAATCTAAACCCCACAACTTACACTCAATTAGCCCCAAACCTCTACCAACCCTCAGTACTCCTCTTCCTAGCACACAAACTTCACCCAACAAACAGGCAATCCCACACTATTTTAAAACACATAAAAACCTTCAATAAACTAATCAGATTCTAGTTACAACTAAAAACTATACTTATACGCTGTGGTGACATGCATCCCAACCCAGGTCCACTAAATCCTTGCACACCTAACCCCGACCTGAACAATACCCTACTTCACAGAACCAAAAACTCACTCCTCATCATAAATCTAAATGTTAGAAATATTCTGAACAAAGTCCATGACCTCCATACTTTGCTCTCCCTTTATCAACCTGATATCGTCATACTTACTGAGACCTGGCTTAAACCAGAAATCCATGATAATGAAATCTCAGCACCAGGCTACAATATAATTCGGAGTGACAGATTAGGAAAGAGGGATGAAGAGGAGTAGCCATTCTCTTTAAAAACCACCTCAGCCTAGAAAAACTAGACATTACAATTCCAGACCTCAAAAACGTTGAACTCACCCTCACTAGACTAAAACTTAACCCAAACAAATATATCAGTATTATAGGGTGCTATATCCCACCAGGCAACAATATTTTCATCACAGAAATTCAGGTAGAATGGATATGTAACTCGCTCCCCCAAGAAAACATCCTTTTAAGTGACCGTAACATTGACTGGAACAACTGCACCAGTCAGAACCCACTCTCTCATATCAACCTACATGGACTAACACAACTTATAACTTCCCCTACTAGAACAGACAAAAGAACCAAACATCAATCTATACTGGACTGGATACTTGTATTGCATCCTTCCCCAATATTCCTAACAGGGTGTCTGCCAGACACTCTTAACGACCACCAAGCTACTTTTCTATTAAGAAGTAAAACACCCCAACTGACCCAAGTAACTGTCAGAGAAATTAGGAACAAGAAACATTTTAACCTATCCAACTTTAACAGTGACCTAAAAATGTGTAACTGGAGCCCCACCTAAAAAACTTAGATCTCGATGAAGCAGTACCATACTTCAGCACAACCTTCACAAAAATACCTAACCATCATGCTCCACCCAGAACCACTAGAATTAAGACCAAACATGCCCCCTGGCAAACTCCAGACACTAAAACATTCCTCAAAAATAGAAACAAAGCCTGGGCAAACTTCCGTAACAGCAAATCCCAAGAAGATAAACAAAAATACCATGAACTACGCAACAAAGCCAAAAAACTTACCAAAACAGACAAAATCTCGTACTACCAAAATATACAGAATAAACATGTAAACAACCCAAAAAAGTTCTGGGCAGCAATCAACTCTGTATTACAACCAGGAAAAGCAACCACCCCCACTCCAAAAGCAGCAAGTAACCATGACAATATCCCCACACAGTTCAACAAATTATTTACAGAAACAATCCAAGCCCTTGCAAATAACCAACCTAGTTCCAACAACCCCACTTCAACAACAACCCCCTCTCCACCAGAAATATTGAACAATGGCCTTGACTTTAGCTTCAACCCAGTACCCACCAAGACCATACTAAAACTCAAAACAACCATCCTAGCACTGATAAACTACCTACTGAATACCTTCAACTAGCCGCAGAAGCTATAGCCTACCCAGTCTCCATCCTAATAAATAGATCCATCTCCGAGTGTAAAGTACCCCAGCTATGGAAAATATATCATATAATTCCACTGCACAAAGATGGTAGCTCTCTTGAACTCAGTAACTATCGCCCTATAGCAATACTTACCCCCCCTTATCAAAACTTCTTGAGAGAGTCGTACATATGCAATTGATGAAGTACCTCCTAGAAAACAAACTACTATCCACACAGCGCATGGCTTTAGACCCTTCAACAGCACCTCCACCACTCTCACCTTATTTACTAATACCATCAATAATCACAGAAACAACGGACTGCTCGTATCAGCTACATTCTTAGATTTATCCAAAGCTTTTGACATGGTCAGCCATGCAAAACTACTTCACTCACTATCCACCCTAAACCTTAGTAACTCTACTATTTCTTGGTTTAAGAGCTATCTAGATGGCAGGCAGCAAGCTGTAATATGGCAGCACCGAATCTCTCCCTTATTACCTGTCCTCCTAGGACTTCCTCAAGGCTCCATCTTGGGTCCATTACTCTTCACTCTAAACTCCCAGCCAACATTCCTAAAGCCTCAAAAGTGCATTATGCAGATGATACCAAAATAATATGTGCTGCCAAGTCACTAGACATCCTCCACTCCCAAACACAAGAATGCTTTTCCCTAGTCGAAACTTGGATCACCAATCAAAACCTCAGTCTTAACCCAGCTAAAACAAAACTACTCCTATTTAGCTCCCACAGATCTATACTCCCCTCAGATAGCTTCATAATCTCCTCAGATAACAATACCACCATTACCCCCACCAATCACACCAAACTATTAGGCATGGAAGTTGACAACCAACTTAGATTTGACCTACACATTTCCCTAACCATAAAATGAGTTCATAAAAAACTTGGTACACACTATAGAAACAAACAATTTCTCCCTAACCACTCTAAACTAACAATAGCCAGAACACACCTATTATCTTCCTTTCTATATGCCTCCCCTGTTCTTACTAATCTCCGCAAAACTGACCTGAACAACCGCGATAGTTGTTATAACAAGATAGGTAGATTTGCTACTGGTTCATTCTTTAGAACACATCACTGTGAATGCCTCAAAACACTAAATTGGTTAGAACTCACCTAATACTCCAATTCACTCAACTATCACTGGCTCACAAATTACTACATCACTCAAACAATGCTCCAGCTCTACAACTACTTCAACCCTACACCACCACTAGAACCCTAAGATCTAGCACCCAAAACCTCCTTAAGATTACCATATTTAACAATGAGGCAGGAAAATCCGTCTACAGCCACTATATTTCTAAAATTTGGAACGCCCTTCCTGCCCATATAACAAACAACAACTCCTCAACCCAATTCAAAAAAACTACTTAAAACTCACTTCATGAATAACAGACTATGCTCCTGTCTCACCCCTGGCTAGCTTAGCTACAGACCTATCTTGTATACAAAACAAGTAGTAATGCCTTATATCTAGACTGTTGCACAAGTTGTACTTCCAGCCTCCCCAGTGAGGACAGAAATGTATCTCATGAATGTTTTCCATTGTACTGCCTTCCATTTTGCCCTACTGTGTATCATATGATTGTCTTATGCTAACATCTGTGTAACTTACTTGCATTTAATTTACTGTCTCTATTATCTGTTAACTATAAAATTGTATCTCTTGGAACTTTTCTCCCCGGGCCTCTGCTGAAAATGGGCTAATATCCAGTCGGACTTTCCCGTTTAACAAATGTAAAGTAAATAAAATAATTTTAAACTTATCTGAATGCACTTTATTTTTTCTTCTAAAGTACTAGAAGCAGTCGCCTGTACGGAGGCTGAAACCTGAACTGCTTTTTTGCTGAACAGCTACAAGTCTCTTCCCCACCAGAATTTTTCCTTCTCCTTCTCCATTTGATTTTCTCTCACTTTCTCCAGATGTCTTCTTTGGTGATATCCAGGCAATGTAATGAATAACAAATAACTGAATCAAAAAAAAAAGGCTTTTGCTGGCTGCTTTCAAAAGTTTCTGTTTTCAAATTGGGATAGCTCTAATCAACCTGTTGGTCACTGACCTGCCATCTTTTTTTTTTTTTTTTTTTAAACACGCCTTTATTGAATTCTCACTTGTGACTTGGGCAGTTTTATATTTATACAAAAGTAATCGAACTGGGTTAACAAATTAATATTAATATTAAACATTATACTTCATATATATTGCTATATATCATATAACCTAAGCAACATTACATAAGTTATTCAAATCATTCCCTTTTTTAAACAAGAAATATCTTTATTAAACCATCACTTACAACATAAACAATCATACATTTATATAAATGAAAACACACCACACCGACAATCCTAGTTGCTAGCATTTTGCATCACAAACCATACTGACACACTTCCAGTTGCAAACATTATACATCATTTAAATCATTTTCAGTCAAACATTACATAGCTCATTTAAATCCTGCCTTATTTTAAACCTCATTCCTCCCCATATGTATTGTTCCCACAATTCCCATTTTTCCTATGTAGTCTGTTCCTACCCTTTTCCAAAGATGTCAGTTTCAGTTGTTTTATCTCTGTTGCTATATTTACTACTACTAATATACTTGGTTTAGATTTTGATTTCCATTTTCTGTTCATTGCTTTTTGGCAGCCACCATAATTAGACACAGCAAGGCCTTACCATGTCTAGGCAATTCTGATTCTGTATCATTGCTCAGAAAAAAATCATCTCCCTCATCACACCAGTCCTCCCACCCAGCATCTCTGACAGTGCATTCTGCAGGGAATCCTTAAAGTCCGCCAACCCACTGCATTCCCAGAAAACATGTTCCCAAGTGTCAATTTCCTCCCCATTACACCTCTAACATTTGCTGTCTACCTGAGGAAAAATTCTCTGGAGTCTACTTGGGGTATAAAAATGTCTGTGTAAGCATTTCCAAGCAAAAATCCTAAATCTTCTAGATTTTCTTGCATATTTGGGAGACATACATATATCCTCTTATTGTTTCTTTGTGAGTTGCTTATCCAATCTCTCCTCCCAATCCGTTCTAACTTCCTCTGATTGATTCTTATAGTTATCATGCAATATTTTATATGTTCTACACATTTTTCCTTTTTTTAATTGCAGCTTTCACTATTCTACTAAAACATGTACCAGTGCTGGTCTTTTGTTTAGGACTCCCTATTTCTTTCTTTTTGCCTATACTCTGATGTCATTCCTTGATAGGGAAGGCAAATCTCTAACCTGCAGTCCAAATAAATTATTGGCCTCTTCCCATTGTTTCCCCTCACTAGTTATTTGCTCCCAATACCTTGGTTCCTTTGCCAGTTGTCTCCAATAAATTCCAGCCCCCTCTTACCTGCTGTGTATATACTTAATTGCAGCCATCCCTTTCAGCAGAATCTCCTGTCTGCATCCCTGTGTTGGCTTAGTTCTTAGAATACTTTCTGCAGTTTTATGGATATGATTGTCATTCCCCTTAAAGACCTACATCTAAAATCCCAGTCTCTCCTTGTTTCTTGAGCTTCCCCTGTTTCAACATTCCTTTCCACTTTGAATTATCATTTTCTGCTTGTGCTATTTGTAGGAGCCTTAACTGTGTAGCTGTGAAATACCCTTCACATTGGGTAATCCCAATCCGCCCTGTTCTACTGGAAGAATCCGCTTATCCCACTTGACCCTTGCCGTCTTCCCCTCCCAGATAAAGTCCTTCAACTCATTATTAATTGCTATCCACAACTTCTCCTCTGGTTGATAAAATCTGGGCAACCATATTGGAAGGCAACATTCATACCTCGCTGATACAGGTCTTAGGTTTGTCAACACCAAAATCCCTTTAGCTCCTCTTTCTAACTTTCATAAAGGGTTAGGATTCTTAAACCAGAGTAGCAGTTAATATTTGTAAGGCTTTTTCTGTATGATGCATTTCTACTTTGACAAATTATTTGAGTTAAATAAGCAAGAACAGCAAACTGACCAATACAAAAATCCACTTCCACAGCCACAGAAAATATCCAAGACTTTATTGACAAGTTGAGCACTTTCTTCCCACAATCGAGACTTCTTCGTAACATTTTCCATATGCACACATCTCTTAAATAGCCATTAAAACCACCCCACCCATCCAATTATGTAATCACACAATGAATACTTAAAGTCAACCATATCTTAAAACTCATTCAGATACAAAAAATATATTTAAATGGAATTTCCATATTTTAAGAGGAAAGAAACGGCATAAATGACTCACTTAAATTCATAAATACTACAAAATGTATAAGTTATAAAAATAATATATATGTGTGCTGTATATACTATTAAAACATAATGCATATATGTATTGTTATTATTAACAAAATGTCTAATAAATGTCTTATAACCAACAGTTCTGTATAAATAGTCCTAAAAAAGCACAAGCCTGAAAAACAAAAACAAAATATTAAAAACAATATATTTACCCATGACACTGAATGACATTTTGTTGAAAAATATTGTGAATATCTTAACCTAAAATATTTTTCAACTTAAATAAACACATATTAATAGTCTCAATACCTGGAAACTGGGTGGCATTAAGTCTTAATTGCCACCTCAGTTCACACAAATCCAAATTTACATCCAAAATTGCCCCTTGACTATCCTTGACAATTTGTTGAAGCACTAAAAATTTAAAATTATGATCATTAAATTATTGTACATGTCTACTTAAAGCATATGTAACTTTTTGGTTCCTTATGTCCAATAGATGCTCCCTCATCCTATCCTTGAATTTCTTGCAGGTCTTCCCCACATAGAATGCTGAACACATTTGGCCAAATACACCACATTCATGCTATTGCAACCAGTAATATATAATGCCCTGTTGTTCAATATAAATCTATCCTTAGTTTACAATAGACTCTTACAACAAATGCCCATTCCACATTTAAAATTTGCATTTATCCTAAAAGGACCAAACCAACTTTTATCTCCCTTTTGTTGTTATTGTTGGATTCCAATATGTTCTTAAATGACCTGTCTTTCCTAAAAACTACCACAGGTTTTGTTCCAATTTTACCAGTAAGACAGTCATCACAGGCCAAAATACCCCAATTCCTTCTGATAATTTCCACTATTTCCTCCCCATCCAAATTAAATGTGGTAATGAAACTAAGGGGTCCATTAACTT
This sequence comes from Protopterus annectens, assembly GCF_019279795.1. NCBI lineage: Eukaryota > Metazoa > Chordata > Ceratodontiformes > Protopteridae > Protopterus > Protopterus annectens. The sequence continues at coordinate 873,186,430 of NC_056741.1, read as the reverse complement.
TTTTAACCTGGTCCAACAGGAATTCACCAGGACCACCTATTCCACCTCCTTTCAAAATGGGCTTGTATACCCCATTATACCTTTTTATTGTCACTTCCCTAGCAATATTTTGTACCATACTAGTGGGGTACCCTCTCCTCTCAAACAATTGGGCAATAAACTCAACTTCAGCTTCAAATATTAAATCTTCACTTACCATGCGGGCGGCCCTCACCATTTGTCCCTTTACTATAGACTTTTTTTGATAAAAGGGATGCTAACTCGAATAATCCAAATAAGCATTCGAAAAGGTTGGTTTGCGATATATTTCCGAAGTAAGCTTTTTATCTGCAAAATCAACCCTTAAATTCACATCCAAATATCCAACACTCTCACTACTGTAAGTGTATGTGAATCTCAAAATTTGAGTTGTTCCATTAATATACTCAAAAAACTCATTCAAACATTCCAATGGTCCCACCCAAATTAAAAATATATCATCCAAAAAACTAGTAAAAGTCTTAATAAACTCAGCAAAGGGACCCTTAAAAACATATTTCTGCTCCCAATACGCCATCACCTAGTTAGCGAAAATTGGGGCACAGGCCGCCCCCATGGCTACTCCAGTGGCCTGCTTATAATACTGGCCCTCAAAGAAAATGTAATTATTACTCAAGACCATCTCCATAAGTGCAGATAGTTTATTAATCTCATCCTGCTTATACAAACCTGTCTTTAATAACTGCATTTCCAACCAATTAAGCCCTATTTCATGGGGTATTACGGAAAATAATTTGCAAACATCAATAGTCATTAATTTAATTTCATTGCTTACTCTTACTTCATTCATCTTCTCCAAAAAGTGCCATGAGTCCCTACAAATATATTCGTATATACCCAATCCCTTCCTCAGTCTTTGGTCCAAAAACCTGCTCATAAAGCAGGTTTTTGCCCTCTTGCCATCAACAATAGGGCCTAAATGCAGGATTGTTCAGGCCTTTGTGCAGTTTGAGTATGCTGAATATTTTGGGGACCATAGGGTTTTTTTAAAAAAATCTGAATTCATCTTCATTAATTTGCCCTTCATATACCATATTCTCCAGGGGCAAATCAGTGTTCCTATTTGTAATGTTTACTTCATTCCATGAACTTTCCTCATGTGTGCCATCTATTAAAAGCATATTCATAGCACTGTAATAATCAGTTGCATCCATTATGGCCAAACCATTGCCCTCGGGCTTCATGACCCTAATACTTTTATCATCCACAATTTCAGCCAACAAACAATTTTCATGCTTACTTAAATTATATTCAACATTGACATTCTTATACCCCAAAACTTTTCTAATTTCAGTTTCACAAACTTTATCAAAGACAGCAATACAATTATTAGTTGGTGGATTAAATAAACTCGGCTTCCGTAAAGATGTCTGCTCATGCATTATTTTTCCTTTGAACCATGTTTTACAATTTAGTTTACGTACAAACAATTTCAGGTCAATAAGCGTCTGTGCCAAATCACCCCTTCTACTTGGCACAAAAGTTATACCCTTAGATAATAAATTAGTGTGCTGCATAGTCGAGGTTTTTCCTGAATAATTGTAAATTTTAAAGTCACCAGAACTGTTATTTATGACCACAGGTACAAGCTTTTTTTTGTCCATTAACGCCATTGAAATGTCTAAATCATCATTCACGTTAAAATCATCATTATCTTCACATTGCACATTACCATAAATGCCATTGCTCACCCCCTGATAGGATTCCACATCAGTACAGATAAGCGCCTGTCGGACATCATCAGCCACACCATTCATTACAACTCCAGAATTATCAGCACTCGCATTTACAAGCCCCTTTATCACTTGGTCCATTAACTGTTCCGGCAATAAATCTTCTCTTTCTAATTCTTTACTTTCTGTTTTTTTGGTCTTGCACCCTGCCAGTGATAATCCCTTTGAGCTTCCGCCAAAAATGGGCCTTTTAAATGCTTTAAAATTTTTAGTGCTTCAACAAATTGTCAAGGGGCAATTTTGGATGTACATTTGGATTTGTGTGAACTGAGGTGGCAATTAAGACTTAATGCCACCCAGTTTCCAGGTATTAATGAGACTATTAATATAATGTGTTTATTAAAGTTGAAAAAATATTTTAGGTTAAGATATTCACAATATTTTTCAACAAAATGTCATTCAATGTCTTGGGGAAATGTATTGATCTTCATCGTGTTTCACTGTTGCAGTCATTACTCTTGGGTTATTCTGCTGGCAGGCTGCCCGTGGTCAGCCAGAATTCCAAAGTCTAGGTCTGGCGTCGGGTGCTGTCGCCTCTTCCCTGACGTCAGTGCGCCAGGGGTATAAAAGATGCAGCCAACGTCATTTTCTTCAGTCTTTCTTGCTGCGCGGTGCCCGAAGCAAAAGCAGTTCGCAAGTGCCGGTTGGCCGACTCCTGAGATTTTCAAATCTGAATTTCAGAACCGAAGTCCTCATTAAAGCTAAGTACCCCATTGGGGAAACTTTCTTCTTGCTCCAGACCGATGTCAGAAAAAGTTAACAATTGTATTTCTTGTGGGAAGCAAATACCTCATAAGGATTTTCACTGTTACTGTATTCCTTGCCTAGGCCCTGATCACAACTTTGCTAGCTGTCGGTTTTGTGCTAGATTCAACCAACGCAATATCAAGCGTCTGTTCGATTTTGCATTTCATTACTTAGGCCGACGATTTAATTGTATAATGCCGACGGAACAGCTGATAACCGGAGCTTGCAAAAAACGCAAGGACAAGGATAGGCATCCGAGGTCCAAAAGCGACGACGAAGCTTCTTCTAGGCCAGTTGCCGGTTCTCAGTGAGGCGCTTTCGCAGCCCCTGGCGCCCGCTACTGACTCCCACGTGGAGCCGACTGGGCCTCTGGAAACTCAAGGTATTGGACACTCGGAAATCAATCCCTCAGATGAGTCCGGAGCCGCTGAGCAGGCATCGGCTTCTGGGGGTGTCGTCAGATCGACACAACTATATGTTAAGCCATCTTCAGCTTCATAGACAAAGACTAAAGCACTAAAGACAAAGAAACAAGTACAGCATTCTCCTCTTCAGACTTCCATGCCTAAAAAACAGATGCTCAAAATGGCCGAAGACCTAATTACTTTGATCAGGGGCTCCCATCCCCCTCCTAATAAAAGGCCTAAGCAAGAGACAGAGTATTATTCTTCTGATCAGGTTTCTGTTTCCTCTGAATCCTCTTCTGAACAGGATTACCCCATACTTCCCTATGAGGATTCTGATGCTGAAGAATCCATTCCTTCAGCCTCTCCTCCTGAGGACTATTCTTTTGGGGGAAACACTGCATACTATGAGGGAGCATTTCCACTGGGAGAGCCAAGATTATTCTGAGTCTAAGAAAAGGCTCAGAGACTTCCTTCTTCTTCCTCAGCACAGACCCCTAGCTATTCCACCTGTTCTAGACATTGTAGATGATGTATTTTCAGAGTCTGGACTGCCCCTGACTCTTTACCCCCTGCACCTGCTAAGCCAGACAGATACTACAGGGTCCCAGATTCGCATAAATTCCTATATAAAAACCCCGCAGCAGACCCAGAAATTATATCTCAGGGTCCCAAGGGGGTTAAAGCTTCCACTGCAAAAAAAACTGTCCCCTCTGATAGGGATTCTAGGGCACTAGACAGATGGGGGAAAAAAGTTTACTTTTCTGCCACTCTGGTTGTAAGGGCTTTAAATTGTCAATTTCATATGCTTAAATATCAGCAATATTTGTCACTACTTAAGCAAAAAATGTTGACAAATACTGAATGTTCAGAGAACAAAGAATTGAAGGATGTATTGCATGCAACTGAACAAGTGTGAAAGCATACTTTGCAATGTGGTTATGATTCACTGGAGGCCTCTTGCAGGGCCGCTGTTACAGGTTCTGTTATTAGAAGGCATGCTTGGTTAAAGGAACAAAATCTGCCTGATCATGTTAAAGCAAAATTATTAGATGCACCATTACAGCATGATGCTTTGTTTGATACTATAGCAGAAGAGATATTGAAAAAAATTGAGGATAAAGCAAAATCCATGCAGACAGTACAGGATTTCTTACAGGTACAGCCACCCAGGTTTAGCAGGAGCTGGCCTTCTAAAAATTGGTCCTTTCCGGTCTCTTGACAGACCACAAAGAGGTAGATACAGACGTCCCAGAGGCAGATCTCAGCCCCAAGGCTGATACAGACCTAAACAGTGGGGTGCTCCTACCTCCAAAAGCGGAGAAGACAAATCACAGCCTTACAGGAAACAGTCCCAATGACTTTCCTCTACCAGTTCCAAGCAATTTTCTTTTGACAGCCCCCTTAGAGGGAAAACTGGCACTTTTCTCGTCAAATTGGCAAATAGTTACCCAAGACAAATGGGTTCTGAACATCGTGTCCCAAGACTACAGGTTCCATGTACACACTCTACCAAGGTCAAAGGGCATGCCAGACCTGCCACACAATCAAAGGGCAGAGGCACAAAAACAAATAACAACCCTCATGGACATGAGGGCCATTCAGCAGGTACCACAACAAGAGCAGGGGCAAGGATTTTACTTCAGACTTTTTCTAGTACCCAGGAAGGACAAAACCTGAAGACCTATTCTGGACCTGTCTATACTAAACACGTTTCTGGAAGTTTCAAAATTCAAGATGTTGACACTTCAGCAGCTACTGCCCATGCTGGGCAAGGGGGCTTGGCTTGTATCTTTGCACCAAAAAGAGGCATACCTGCATGTCCCAATCAGACAATCTTGCAGAAGATACCTCAGATTCATAGCTGGCTCAATGCATTACCAATTCTCTGCGCTGCCCTTTGGCTTATCTACTGCGCCCAGGGTCTTTACAAAGTGCCTGGCACCAGTAATTATGTTTTGCAGACAAAAAGGAATTCAAATATATCCCTACTTGGACGACTGCCTAATTCAAGCAGAGAACAAAGACACTTTTCTTCAGCATCTGGCGTTTGTAAAAAGATTACTAATTGGCCTAGGGTACACAGTAAATGAAATCAAAACTGGTGTCCTCTCAAGATATAATATTCCTGGGTGCAAGCTTAAATACAACTGCCCAGACAGCTTATCTCATGCCAGACAAGCAAAAACAACTGACTACTTACTTCAAGAAATTGGCAACAAAAACCCATTTATCTGCAAGGAAAATCCTGCAGGCTTTGGATTTCATGGCATCCTGCAGTCTGCTAATTCCATATGCCAGACTTCATATGAGGAAACTTCAGTGGTATCTGAAAAGTGTTTGGACTCCGCATTACCACAGCCTGGAGACAGTAATTGCACTCATTCCCTGCCTACAACAGGAGTTTCGATGGTGGGCAGAAGCCTGTCACCACAACAAGGGTCTGCCATTCAGTTTACCCACAGCCAGACAGACACTGACAACGGATGCATCAGATTATGCCTGGGGGGCCCATATGGCAGGAAAATGTATTCAGGGCACATGGCCTGTAAACCAGATGCATCTTCACATCAATCAAAAAGAGATGCTAGCTGTCCAAAAGTCCCTGACAGCTTTCAAGGACCTGCTTCATCCAGGACAATTACTGATAAAGACAGACAACACTACGGTCATGTGGTACATAAACAAGCAGGGGGGTACTCATTCTTACCCCCTCTGCAGACAAGCAATGACCTTATGGGACACAGCATTGGCTTTTCCAAGTCCACTTACAAGCACAATTCCTGCCAGGAAAAACAAATACTCTGGCAGACGAACTAAGCAGAAACCTCATGGATCCCCACGAATGGAAACTGGATCCACAAGTCTTCAGAATGATGATAAGGAAATGGGGTTGCCCAGACATAGATCTATTTGCCTCCCCTCACAGCTGTCAACTGCCGAGATTTTGCACAAAGACTTACCACAAGCAAGCATGGAAAGTGGACGCCTTATCATTCAGCTGGAAAAATCTAACCGTATATGCTTTTCCCCCTCTGCCTCTAATTCCCAGAGTACTCCTAAAGGTCAGACAGGAGAAGCCAAAAATTATTCTGATTGCACCAGACTGGCCACGCCAGCACTGGTACCCAATCCTAAAGAGCTTGTCTCAAGGTCCAGCATGGATATTGCCTCAAACTTCTCACTTGCTGACCCAACAAAACAATCAGATCCTGCACAGTCAGCTCAGGACCTTAAGTCTGGCAGCATGGCGGATAATGTAGCCATTCAAAAAACTCCTCTTTCAAAAGCTGTTATGGATGTTATCTTGGAGGCCAGGAGGCTCAGTACCAGAAAATCTTATGCAGAAAAATGGAAGAGATTCTGTGCTTGGAACCGGGAACAAGGCATTGACACATTTTTACCTAATATTCCTCAGATTTTACAATACCTAACTGAGATGCTGAACAAAGGCCTTTCCTTCTCATCAATTAAGATTCATGCCTCGGCCATTTCTGCACATTACAATACAGAACCACCTATTTTTTCTCATGCTTTAATAAGGCAGTACCTCAGAGGGGCCAAAAACATTAGGCCTTCAAGGAGAGCACCGATTCCGGCCTGGGACCTCAATTATGTTCTGGAGAAACTCACACTGCCTCCTTTCGAGCCAGCATCAACAGCGGATATTAAATTCCTATCTTGGAAGACAGCTCTACTCCTAGCCATAACCTCTGCAAGGCAAGTCTCGGAGTTACAAGCACTCATGGCTGTGGAACCTTTCATCATTTTTCATCCAGACTGGGTTTCTCTGAGGACAAACCCTACATTTATGCCTAAGGTGGTGTCCAGTGTGGCCCTCAACCAAACCATTCACTTGCCTACTTTTTACCCAAATCCACAGAACAAGGGTGAGCAAATTCTGCATTCTTTGGACATACACAGGCAGTTACACTTCTACTTGGACAGAACCAAAGCTTTCAGAAAAACTGAGCAACTTTTAGTGTCATATGCTGAAGGATCACAATGAAAGGCTATATCAAAACAGACTATTTCTAAATGGATAGGCCATTGCATCCGTTTCTGCTATTCTCAACATGGCAAATCAGTGCCTAAGGGCATTAGGCCTCATTCCACCAGAGCAGCAGCCACTTCAGCCTTCTTCAGAGGAATACCAACCAAAGAAATCTTAGAGGCTGCAACTTGGAGTTCAGTGCACACCTTTACAAAGCACTACCACTTGCCTCTCTACTCTAAGTCCAGAGCAGGCTTCGCCACTGCAGTTCTGCAGGGCCTCATAGCCTCTCCTAATCCTGTTTAGCCCAGCCACCCATCCTCAGCTTTGGGATTCAACCCAAGAGTAATGACTGCAACAGTGAAACACGATGAACATAGTACAGTTGTGTACCTACCATAAATGTAGATGTTCGAGTGTATTCACTGTTGCAGTCCAGGTTACCCATCCACCATCCCCCTTCTTTTTGCTGGGACTGATGTGCACTTCTCTATCCTATACAACCTTTTTGGTGTATTTGTTTGTAGATGAAGGAAATGTTATTTTTGTGCATGCATTTCTTTTTGCTATATTTTTCAGCCTACCTATTTGGGGCACCTGACATCTGAGGCAAGAAAAACTGAAGAAAATGGCGTTGGCTGCATCTTTTATACCCCTGGCGCACTGACGTCAGGGAAGAGGCAACAGCATCCATCGCCAGACCTAGACTTTGGAATTCTGGCCGACCACGGGCAGCCAGCCAGCAGGATAACCCAAGAGTAATGACTGCAACAGTGAATACACTCGAACATCTACATTTATGGTAGGTACACAACTGTACTTTTTTAATATTTTGGTTTTGTTTTTCAGGCTTTTGCTTTTTTAGGACTGTTTTTAAAGAACTGTTGGTTATAAGACATTTTTTAATAATATAATACATATATGTATTATGTTTTATCTCAATAGTATATACTACATATATATATTATTTTTATAACATATACATTTTGTAGTATTTATGAATTTAAGTGGGTCATTTATGCCGTTTATTTCCTCTTAAAATATGGAAATTCCATTTATAATATATTTTTTTTATCTGAATGGGTTTTAAGATGTGGTTAACTTTAAGTATTCATTGTGTGATTACTTAATTTGATGGTTGGGGTGGTTTTAATGGCTATTTAAGAGAGATGCATATGGAAAATGTTCTGAAGAAGTCTCGATTGTGGGAAGAAAGCGCTCAACTTGTCAATAAAGTCTTGGATATTTTCTGTGGCTGTGGAATTCGATTTTTGGTCAGTTTGCTGTTCTTGGTTATGTGGTTCGTTGTGCCATATTCTGTAAACCATGGAAGAATCCAGTGATAACAATGACATTCTGCAGCAAATCCATCAGCAGCTAGGTCTCCACACCATCCTGATAAAATCTCTCATGGACAAGCAGAATTCAAATGTTTTTTGCAGCTTGGGGTTGCCACTGACCCAAGCTACTCAGAGTTCGCAGGTACAGGAGGCAACACAACAAACTAATGCTGAAGGTGGTATTAGAAATGCCGCACATGCTTTAATGGAAAGTGGTCCAGTGCATTGGAAAATCATTGTGTTTAATTTTCGTGATAATATGAGCACAAGGTCTGGGGGACAGCAGTTTGTATCCCTGTCTGATCGGGTTGCCAAATTCGAAAATGACCTTACAAAATTCAAGAAACTTTAGCTTGAAAATGCTTACTTGGAAAGAAATATCGAGTTACAGCAGGTTCCACGTGGACTACGTATTTGGTGATACCCGAATGGGGCTGAACATGACTCTGACATGTTGTTTGAGTTGCACCAGCTGTTCGACCGTTCAGGAATGGATTTAATGAAAATAATAGTAAAATATAATAATCATGATATGAAAGGTCTGGCCAAGACATTGGAAGATAACAAAAAATGTATCAGGAATGACCTGTTATTTGAACATTTCTAAACTAATTTATCTAATGTGTATAGTAAAGTGGAAAACTTGTGCAATGAGATTTTTTAAGAAAGTATAACAAAATCATAAGAGACATTAATGAATATCAAAAAGGGCTAGTTTACCCCTTTTTGGCTGGGAGCCATGGTAACAATAATTTAGATAATACTCAGGAAGAGCAAAGTTGAGGGGTGATGACGTCTAGCCCAAGAAGATTTGTTGAACAGGAAACAGAATGGCAAAGGCAACGTGGCGGAGATCAGCGACAATCTGAACATATTAAAGAAAGGGAATATCAGCAGGCCCATTTTTTGAGGGAAGCTCAAAGAGATTGTTATTGGCAGGGTGCAAGACCAAAAAACAGAAAGTAAAGAATCAGAAAGGGAAGATTTATCGCCAGAACAGTTAATGGACCAAGTGATAAAGGGACATGTATATGCGAGTGCTGATAATTCTGGAGCTGTAATGAATGGTGTGGCTGATGTCCGACAGATGTTTGTCTGTACTGATGTGGAATCCTATTAGGGGATGAGCAATGGCATTTATGGTAATGTGCAATGTGAAGATAATGATGATTTTAATGTGAATAATGATTTAGACATTTTAATGGCGTTAATGGACAAAAAATGCTTGTACCTATGGTCATAAATAACAGTTCGGGTGATTTTAAAATGTACAATTATTCAGGAAAAACCTTGACTATGGAGCACGCTAATTTATTATCTAAAGGTATAACTTTTGTGCCAAGTAGAAGGGGTGATTTGGCACAGACGCTTATTGACCTGAAATTGTTTGTACATAAACTAAATTGTAAAGCATGGTTCAGTGGCGAAATAATGCATGAGCAGACATCTTTACGGAAGCCTAGTTTGTTTAATCCACCAACTAATAATTGTATTGCTGTCTTTGATAAAGTTTGTGAAATTGAAATTAGAAAAGTTTTGGGGTATAAGAATGTGAATGTTGAATATAATTTAAGTAAGCATGAAAATAGTTTGCTGGTTGAAATTGTGGTTGATAAAAGTATTAGAGTCATGAAGCCCGATAAGGGAAATGGTTTGGCCATAATGGATGCAACTGATTATTCCAATGCTATGAATATGCTTTTAATAGATGGCACATATGAGGAAAGTTCATTGAATGAAGTAAACATTTTGAATAGGAACATTGATTTGGCCCTGGAGAATATGGTATATGAAGGGCAAATTAATGAAGATGAAGTCACATTTTTAAAAAATGATTACCCCATGGTCCCCAAAATATTCGGCATACCCAAACTGCACAAACGCCTGAACAATCCTGCATTTAGGCCTATTGTTGATGGCAAAAGGGCAAAAACCTGCTTTGTGAGCAGGTTCTTGGACCAAAGACTGAGGAAAGGATTGGGTATATATGAATATGTTTGTAGGGACTCATGGCACTTTTTAGAGAAGATGAATGAAGTAAGAGTAAGCAATGGAATTAAATTAGTGACTGTTGATGTTTGCAACTTATTTTCTGTAATACCCCATGAAGTAGGGCTTAATTGGTTGGGAATGCAGTTATTAAAGACAGGTTTGTATGAGCAGGATGAGATTAATAAACTATCCGCACTTATGGAGATGGTCTTGAGTAATAATTACATTTTCTTTGAGCGCCAGTATTATAAGCAGGCCACTGGAGTAGCTATGGGAGCGGCCTGTGCCCCAATTTTCGCAAACTATGTGATGGCGTATTGGGAGCAGGAATATGTTTTTAAGGGTCCCTTTGCTGAGTTTATTAACAATTTTACTAGTTTTTTTGGATGATATATTTTTAATTTGGGAGGGACCATTGGAATGTTTGAATGAGTTTTTTTGAGTATATTAATGGAACAACTCAGTTTGTGAGATTCATATACACTTACAGTAGTGAGATTATTATTTATTTATTTATTTAAATTTGTTGACCGGGAGTGTGCGACTGGACGTAGGTCCATTTTCAGCGGAGGCCCGGGGAGAAAAGCTCCACAGTAGAGTAAACAGACAGTAGTTACATTGGATTACATAGCGATTAACAATTTAACATAGCAGTTACTTACAACATATTTACAGATGAAGAACATAGTACATCAGTGGACGACTAGAATATTTATCTGTAAAGTACATAACAGACGTTAGTAAATATTACAATGAGAAGTTCCTGCTGTATAATAAGTACTAGGCTTATGCGCATCAGAGCTTGCTATAATCAAGGTAGTTAGTGGAGTGGAAAGAAAGGTAGTGGTTGGATTGGGTGGATGATATTGGAGTGGGAGTTGCAAGGGCATAGCCAGCATGTTTTTAGGTGCACTTTTAGTAAGGTTTTGAAGTGGGTGCATGATGGTACGGAGGTAATTGTGGGTGGGAGTGAGTTCCATAATTTGGCTATGGCGCAAGAGAATAGTGCTTCACCAGCAGAGTTATTGGCTTTAGTGATCTTCAAGTGATTTTTGTTGCTGGATCTTAGTGGTCTGGTAGTGTGATAGGGTTGAAGTAGATTCTGGAGGGATGGGACATTTATTGGATGGTTTACTAGTTTGTGGGCGAGTGAGAGTTGATACCGCTGAAGGAGGTGAGGGAGTTCAAGCCAGCCCAGTTCAGCAAGTGAGAGACAGTGGTGACTACGGTAGGATGCCCCTGTGGTGAATTTGATGATTTTGTTGTAGCAGGTCTCTAGCTTGTTTAGATCACATTGCCTTAGGTTGGTATATATTGGAGAGGCATAAAGTAGGGTGGAGATAAGGTGGGAATTTGCTATTGAAATCTTTGCTGCTTTGGTGAGAAATTGCTTATTTCTGTATAACGCTCCTAGTTTTTTGTGGACTTTTTTTATGGTCATGGATATGTGAATGTCAAATTTTAGTTTATTGTCTATTTCCACTCCTAGCAATTTGGTGTGTTCAGTTGGGTATATAGTCTTTTGCTGTGATGTTAAAGTGAGAGTTGTTTTGAGTATGTTTGGTGGGTTGGAAGATGAGTAGTTTAGTTTTGTTTGGGTTGAGTATTAATTGGGCATCGGATAACTATGTTTCAACAGAGGAAAAGGCTTCCTGTGTGACTTTTTGCAATTTTGGTAGGGACTGGGCTGAGCAGATGATGGTCGAGTCATCTGCGTATTGTATGAGTGTGCCATGTTTGGTGGCAGAGGCTAGATTATTGGTGTAAACAGAGAAGAGTAGGGGTCCAAGGATGGATCCTTGGGGAACCCCTATGGAGACAGGTAGTTGAGGAGATGTGTCATTCTGCCATACAACGGATTGTTGGCGGTCAGACAGATAACTCTGAAACCAGTTGGTGACTGATTGTGAGAAGGATAGGTTATTGAGGACAGAGATAAGTTGTTTGTGTGGGACCATGTCAAATGCTTTAGATAGGTCTAGGAAAGTAGCAGAGGAGAGATAGCCATTGTTTTTATGCTGAAGGATAGTGTTAGTAAAGGAGAGTAAGGCAGTGGTGGTGCTATGGTTTGGTCAGAAACCATGCTGAGTATTGGAAAGGAGGTTGTTAGTAAGGAGGTAGCCTGTGACCTGAGAGTGTATGCATCTTTCTAGTATTTTGGAGAGTGGAGAGAGAATAGCTATACGGCGGTAATTGGTTAGTTCTGTGGAGGGTCCGCCTTTGTGGAGGGGAATTATATGTGATACTTTCCACAGTGTGGGAATGTAACTTTCTGACAGAGATTGGTTAATCAAGATGGATACAGGGTAGGCCAGAGCATCAGCTGCGATTTGTAGGTATTCACTTGGGAGGTTGTCTGCTGCTAATTTGGTGGGTTTAAGTTTAGTTAAGAGTTTTTTTATGTTGGAGGTAGGTACAGGAGAAAAAGAGAAGGCAGTGGGGAGATTACTAGTTGAAGGTGTGGGTTGGAGGGGGGTTGTGTTGTTTAGCTAGTGATAGTATGGTTTGGGTGAAGTGTGTGTTGAATGAGGTAGCAATATTTTCTGAGGAGTGAGGGATGTTAGGAGGGGGGGTACTGACTTTACCTGGGGGGAGGATGGAGTTTATGGAGGACCAGAATTGTTTGGGGCTGTGTTGTGAGGAGTCTAGGGCAGACTGGTAGTATTGGAATTTGTCCTGTTTTATTAGCTTTTTGACTCTATTGCGTAGTTCTAGGAATTTCTGTCTAGCTGAGGGGGTTTTGGTTTTGCGCCAGTGCTCCCGGGCTTTATCCCTGTTTTTCATTTCTGACTTAGTGGTTTTCTGTAGCCATGGGGAGGGTTGTGCTTTGGTTCTGGAAAATCTTATCGGGGCATGGTAATTAAGGATGTTCAGGAAGCTAGTATTAAAAAATTCAGCTGTGTCATCTAGACTGAGGTACTTTAGAGGATGCCAGTTACATTATTTGAGGGATGAGATGAATGTGAGTGGGTTAAAGTTTAGTTTTTTACATATTTGATGGTAGATGACAGGTTTAGCTTGGTATAGGTATTTTTTGAGTAGGAATGTTAGGGAGTGATCACTGAGGCTATCTGATAAGCAGCCTGTTATATATGACTGGGGGCTCTTACTGACTAGTATCCAATCCAGGGTAGTGTGCTTGCTGGAGTTTTTATTTATCCTGGCTGGTGACTGGACTAGTTGGGTGAAGCCATGAAGGTGTACATGATGGGTTGGATTGTTGCCAGAACAGGATTGCTAGTCAATATTAAAATCACCTAAGATGATAGTTTCTTGGGGGAGATGGTGGGTAGACCAGCTGAGGAGGTTTTCTAGTGGAGGAATGTTTTGGCCAGGTGGGAAGTAGCATCCAGTTATGTTGATGGTTTTGTTTTGGTTAAATTTGAGGTTGGTATATATTATTTCTTCATTGCCTATTTGTGGAGCTGATGATTTTAAGATCTGGATGTTTAGATGCTGTTTAAATATTATAGCTACACCACCTCCTTTTTTGTTTAGCCGGTCTACTCTTAGTATGCCGTAACCTGTAGGGAGTATTTGCTCACTGGTAATGTGAGGTTTTAGCCAGGTTTCTGTCAGGATGACTATATGTGGGGAGTACAAGTCTATGGTGGCATGGAGTTCATGGACTTTGTTGGATATACTTCTAATATTTAGGTTTAGTAGAAGAAAGTCACTTGGCTTTCTATTGGCTGTAATATGGGTGAAGTTGTGGTTTCTATTCTGATTATGAGGATTGGGGTTGGAGATGGTAGGGCCAGGGTTGGGGTGGATGTCTCCACTTAGGGCTAGTTTTGATATGCAAGAGATTATTAGTTTTCTCAGTTTTTGAATGTGTTTGTTTATAAAGGAAACTTTATGATTGTGCTCTGTAGGTAATAGGTATGGTGGGAGGGTTACTATGTTAAGTTGTAGGGATGCTTTATGTTTGAGTAATATAGTTGGTAGAATATGTGGGGGGTGCATAGGGATGGTTCTTGAGCTGGTGGGAGGGGAGCTGAGTGTGGGTGAGACATGAGTGGTGGTGTGAGTAGTAGTACAGTGGTAGTGGTTGAGTAGGGGAATGATGGAGCTTTGGTAGGTTGTAAGATATGCAAGGAGAGTGCATGCAGTGAGCATAGGAAAGGTATGCTTGTACATGTTAGTTGAGGAGGTGTGATAGTAGTGGGAAGATGGAGGAGGTAGTGTTGGGTTAGCACTGTGATTGGCTATTGGAAAGATGGAAGGAGTTTGAGTGCAATAAAGGTGGGACCACTGGGGGCGGGAGGGAATAGGGGGCAGGGTGAGAGCGAAGCGGGTAGAGACCCTGTTAGTTGCTCGTATGAGGGGGCTGGAAACAATCACAAAGCAAAGACAAGTATGTGTTAGACTGCTCTGAAACTGTAAGTCATTTCTTAATTTCTCAGGTGGAAAAACAGGATAACCATGTATCAGTAGGCTACTGTGGTCATAGTTTAAATGAACAAAGATGCAGTATTGATCAGTTATGGATACTATTTGCTAACAGAAGGGAATAAGAGAAAAGTGGAAGATGTGTGTGTGTGTGTGTGTGTGTGTGTGTGTGTGTGTGTGTGTGTGTGTGTGTGTGTGTGTGTGTGTGTGTGTGTGTGTGTGTGTGTGTGTGTGTGTGTGTGTGTGTGTGTGTGTGTGTGTGTGTGGTGGGGGCTGCTTACAAGCCAAAGCAGAGTGCTCTCCAGGGGAAAATTAATATTGGCTCAAATAGGTAGACACATACTCAAAGTTAACTGTAGCTGTTTGCAGACAGTTCAGACCCGGACTGCGCTTGAAAGTGAGAGTGTTATATATTTGGATGTGAATTTAAGGGTTGATTTTGCATATAAAGAGCTTACTTCGGAAATATATAGCAAACCAACCTTTTCAAATACTTCAGCAAACAACCAGAACAAATACTTATTTGGATTATTCAAGTTGGCATCCCTTTTATTTGTTTGGATTATTCTAGTTGGCATCCCTTTTATCAAAAAAAGTCTATAGTAAAGGAGCAAATGGTGAAGACCGCCCGCATGGTAAGTGAAGATTTAATATTTGAAGCTGAAGTAGAGTTTATTGCCCAGTTGTTTGAGAGGAAAGGGTACCCCATTAGTATGGTACAAA
Source organism: Protopterus annectens (assembly GCF_019279795.1). NCBI lineage: Eukaryota > Metazoa > Chordata > Ceratodontiformes > Protopteridae > Protopterus > Protopterus annectens. The sequence continues at coordinate 873,171,066 of NC_056741.1, read as the reverse complement.
CGATTCCTAGGGAATTGACAATAAAAAGGTATAATGGGGTATACAAGCCCATTTTGAAAGGAGGTGGAATAGGTGGCCTGGTGAATTCCTGTTGGACCGGGTTAAAAAAGTTAATGGACCCCTTCGTTTCATTACCACATTTAATTTGGATGGGGAGGAAATAGTAGAAATTATCAGACGGAATTGGGGTATTTTGGCCTGTGATGACCATCTTATTGGAACAAAACCTGTGATAGTTTTTAGGAAAGACAGGTCGTTTAAGAACATATTGGAATCCAACAGTAATAACAAAAAGGAGATAAAAGTTGGTTTGGTCCCTTTTAGGATAAATGGAAATGTTAAATGTGGAGTGGACATTTGTTGTAAGAGTCTATTGTAAACTAAGGATAGATTTATATTGAACAACAGGGCATTATATATTACTGATTATTTTAACTGCAATAGCATGAATGTGGTGTATTTGGCCAAATGTGTTCAGCATTCTCTGTGGGGAAGACCTGCAGGAAATTCAAGGATAGGATGAGGGAACATCTGTTGGACATATGGAACCGAAAAGTTTCAAATGCTTTAAGTAGACATATACAAGAATTTAATGATCATACTTTTAAATTTTTAGTGCTTCAACAAATTGTCAAGGATTGTCAAAGGGCAATTTTGGATATACATTTGAATTTGTGTGAACTGAGGTGGCAATTAAGACTTAATGCACCCAGTTTCCAGGTATTAATGAGACTATTAATATCATGTGTTTATTAAAGTTAAAACATATTTTAGGTTAAGATATTTACAATATTTTTCAGCAAAATGTCATTCAATGTCATGAAGAAATGTTTTGTTTTTATTATTTTGTTTTTGTTTTTCAGGCTTGTGCTTTTTAGGACTGTTTTTACAGAACTGTTGGTTATAAGACTTTTTTAATAATAACATAATACATATATGTATTATGTTTTATCTTAATAGTATATACAATATATATTATTTTATAACATACATTTTGTGGTATTTATGAATTTAAGTGAGTCATTTATGCCGTTTCCTCTTAAAATATGGAAATTCCATTTATAATATATTTTTTGTATCTGAATGTGTTTTAAGATGTGGTTGACTTTAATTATTCAATGTGTGATTACATAATTGGATGGGTCGGGTGGTTTTAATGGCTATTTCAGAGAGATGTGTGCATATGGAAAATGTTCTGAAGGAGTCTTGATTGTGGGAAGAAAGCGCTCAACTTGTCAATAAAGTCTTGGGTATTTTCTGTGGCTGTGGAATTGGATTTTTGTATTTTTGGTCAATTATTTGAGTTACTTTTTCCTCTTTGGGAAAGTTATTTCATGCTGCAAAATCTCATGTTCCTTATCTTCAAATGTATTCTTTCCAAAGGCAGTTATTTCAGCCAGGTTATTTTCTGAGTTGCAGGCCTTATCCATGACCACTCCTTCCCTTGTGTACCGTAGAACAAGGTTCCACTATGTACCTGTTCCCCTTTCTTGCGTAACATAGCTGCAAAATCCAGTGTAAACCAGTCAGTTCTTTTTTCCAGTATTTTTCTCAATGTATTCTAATCAAGACAATTATCTTGTTCTCTTCTTGGCTGCTCAGGTGCCATGTAGACCAAACCAGAACCTGTTATTTTGTTTTCCACAAAAGGTTATGAAGGCAAAAGAAGATTACTATCAAAATGACTTAATAACTGTACTGTTGTCTGTTGTAATATGTGTGGAAAAACTGTTCAAGAACCTCTAGGTCCATTTTTTCTTTGGATCCATTATTTTCAATCATGTATTCCCATATGAAAGCCACTTAGGTTTTAGCCTGGGCTCTATTCTAATTGATCCTGCAGCTAGAGCTCTTTGAAATCAGGTACAAAAGTTATTCCGTGACACTGAATCTGTAACAAGTATTCAGCACCCCTTTATGTGTCATTTGCTTGCCCAAAAGTGGATTCTTCTAGTTAGGCATTACATTTTGGGAGTAAGGGGTGGCTTTGGCAGAATGTGAAAATTTGTGTGTGGAGCTATTTTAGCACCAGTGGAAATGGTTCTGATACATTCTTGCACCCTGAGGTCTTCTTAGAGATTCAGCATTGTGCTGGACTGCCCATCATATCTCTCAACTGTACAGATTTTTGCCTCAACTGTCCAGATTTCTTGCATTAAGAGGTTGAGAGGTATGCTGCCCATAGCTTTTATTTCACATTCTTAAGTACAGATGATATTTCTGTATAAAGCTCAACATGTAAGTGGGTTTTATTGTTTTTGCTTTGAAAAATTTTCTAAAAAATTTGAGTTAAATGGTATTTGAATATGTTTTGTGCACAAGTAAGAAGACAGCAATATGTGCAGTCATTTATACTGCAGACGTTCCTTAAACATTTTAGAGTGTCATTTTAACCATTTCTGTCCTCCTTTTTGTTATGTAGTATGAAAGTCAGACCTCATTTGGTTCCATGTACCCGACACGGATAGAGGGGTAAGTTTTGATTATCAAATTTACTCTCCATTAACTGTTATTTTGTAAGAAGTGAATGTAAATGAGTTAGGGAATTTATACATTTAACTGTAATACAGTTGGTGCATTAGCTCTGAAGAGCAGCTCCACTTCTCTCTTCCTAATTTCTGTCAAGAAATAAGATCTCCCCTTCTTGCTTCACTGAGATGACAGAAATATGTATCTTTGTATAATCATTTAAGGTTAAGAGGTGATTTTAATTTAGCTGCACGAATCCAATTTGGGCTGTTCTTTTTTACCTCCTTGTACCGTTTCACTTGTAAGCTGGATCCATGTTTAGTATGTTTTCTAAGCTTACTGGTATGACGTACATGATTGAAAAGGACCGTTTTGCTAAAATTTTGTTTTATTTGTTTGATAACTGGATTAGTGGACTGTTCAAACCCAGCCTAGGCATAAAGCAAACAAACTCCCATTTACATTGAGAAGCAGAGTTCAAATTCAGTAGGATGCCGCAGCAGAGTACTCTGGTTATCTCCATATAGTTGCTTATCTACATTTGCCTAGTTTACTTTATTAAGTCATTAGTTGTAAACTTGTAATATGTCCTAACTGCAAGATTGCACTACTACTAAGGACAGTTTTAAAAGTCTTTCCCTGAGGATGTACAGTTTTGGAGTTAGTGTATTTAATGAAGCAAGTGCTGTGGCATCTGCAAAAAAAATGTGTTTTTATTTAGTTTTTGATCAACTGTTTTTATGAGAAAAGATATTTATATATATATTGATTATGTTTCTGAAAAAAACATTCGTCATTTGAGTGATCATGTGCAGTAATGTTTATGACTATGTAAGTGGGATACAAATCTCATTACTAGTAGAACTAATGTATGTAGTTCAACAACATAATGCAAATGCATTACACCTTGCATTCTGCATGTTAACACCCATATGTACCAAAGCAAGAATTTGTCAGCATTTGTTCCATTAGCAAAACAATTGTACATGTTCTGGGTTTCATTTTAGCTTTGTATTTGTTTTGAATAGAAGAGTATAATGTATGATACAGGCTGGATAATTTGTGGGGGGGGGGGGGGTGCCTACATTAGCACTGGACCTTTTCTTTTAAAAGGCATAACAGTGATGTATTTCAGCAAGGAAGTTGCTTAGACTCTCATACTTAAGCAAAAGAGGCTCAAGTTGTAGTTTTGGGAATGAAGGATGAAGATCATTGGATCACTGCTTCAGTAGCTATTACATATGGGATGTAGCCTGCCAAGGGTACTGTATGTCTGGCCAGTTTTCAAAGCTTCAGTCACCTTTCTTGTGTAGTGTACATCTGCCCTTAACACAAACAGATGAGCTAATATAATAGAATCATAGGGATGTGTAAAGAATCAGAACTATCTTGCCACTAGGCTGCATATGTAGACTCTAGTCAGTGTCACATTTGGTGTTTCCATATAGTCGGCTTTAGCACAGAGTCTTTGAGTAATAAGTACCTTTTGGATCCGTCCTCTTTATTGTCAGATTTTTGTCAGAAACTTACTTATGTCTCTCAGAAAAGTATATATTCCATTTGTATATATATAGTAATCAAATGTTTACTATAAAATAAAACATAAGTTAGAGACAGAAAGCATCGAAGCTGAGAGATAAGAAGTACTTTTCCTTCATTCATGAGTTATTGCTTTTAGTAATGTAAAGTTGTAATTAAGTTGTATGTCAGTAGTTTTCAGTAAAGCTTTGGAAAGTTATTGGTGCTGCTAGGAGATATGGCTTGAGAGAGTACAAGGTACCTTAGCAAAAATTAAAGAGATGTAGATGTGAAGTTGTTCTGTCTCGCCGTTCATTCTTACAGACCTGTTTGGAGCCAGTCCTCTGCTCCAAGTCGGCCTGCTACAAAGCTCAAGGTCTTCAGGCAGCTCGAAGCCAAGTCCCTGTCCCATGATGCACCTAGAGTTACCTCAGATCTAGTTTGCCGCTGCATTAGATCGGAGGTTCCTCAGCAATAGCTCGGGCCAGTAAAACTTTATTATAAAGATTTTTTCTTATAACTTAATTCCTTTCTTAGCTTTAGCTTCTTTAGCATTTATATGTCTTTAGTGTGTATTCCTTGGTGTGCCTTTTTCATATTATATATAGCTTTGGGCCTTCGTTTTTCTAAAGGCCTTTATATTTAGTGTGGTAAGAGTAGTTATATAGTTATGTGCCTTTGATAACTTTTGATATTTAGAAGTGCTTAGATATAGTTAGTTAGTGTGTGTGTGTGTGTGTGTGTGTGTGTGTGTGTGTGTGTGTTTAGAGTGACACTTTGTCAAAAGATATTTAGCCCATAGTTTTTTATCAGGGCTTATTTAAATACTTTTAGGTGTGTCTTTAGCATATTGTTGTAGTTTCACTGATACTGTGCTGTTCATTATGGCTGACCAGGATAGGGATAAACATCCTAAGTCAGGGTTCAAAAAATGTCCAAAATGTGGACAGAAAATGTCTGTAACAGATAGCTATGGAAGGTTGCTCAATTTGTCATTCCTTCTCTTCCAGGGTCCTTCAGGAGAGAAAGAGAAAGCTCATCAATAGAGGTCTAGTCAAACCATCTTTTCAGGAGGCTTTGAGTGACCAGGACAGGTCTAGTAAATCTTCAAAGTTTTCCAAGGCTTCTACTTCTTCACGTCAGCTCCACAGCCCTCTGAACCAAGCGTCTTGTCCTTTTGGAGCCGGCCCCCGTCCTGGAACCGGTATCCGAAGTGCCTAAATCTCCACTCCTGCAATCTGTACCTCCTTCTATCCACTCATCTCGGTCTTCGATAAGCTTTTCCGATTTGTATGTGGATTGTGTGGCGCAGTAGTTGTTACAGGCACCGGCGTTTGCTAAATTTGTATCGGCTCTGACCCAAACGGTTTCGGAACCGTAGACCCTTTTACCATCTACTACTTTTCCTCCTCCAAGCCATACCGGTTCTTTGGAGCCAGAGGACTCGGACTTGATGATCGTTGAACCTTCGGAGCCGACTCCTGCTCCAGTGTCTTCAGTTCCGTTTACTCTGACATCTTCGGCACTGATCGAGGAATCTAGGAGCTGACACTCTCTGGTCGGGTCTGGGGTGAAAAGTCGGACTGACTTGTCGGTTCCGACTCTGCCTCTCGGGGCTTCGGCTCAGATGAGCTCAGCACTTTTCTCTGGTTTGGAGCCCACTGTCCCGGTGCCGGGGTGTATCGATGGTTTCCCCTGGTCCGTTGGTCCCTTCTCATCAGAGAAGAGGTGCCTTCGAAGCCATGAGGAGAGTTATGTCTCCTAAGACATCTTCGACTTCAGATCCAGCTACCTCTTCCCCAAAAGCGCCTGTCTCCGCTTCTGCTTCACAGATCCTTGCTAAGCGTGGAGACCCAGAGCCTCAGGAAGCCCCATTGGGTGGTCCCTGCTCTTCCAAGACCTCACCAGAAGATGTCCTTCAAGGATGCATCTGCAGTCATAACATATGGGTTGTCCTGCCTCAGGCAGCCCTTCGGTCGGCCGGATTCCAAAGTCTGGGTCTGGCCTCGGCTGATGTCGCATCTTCCCCGACGTCAGAGCTTCTGGGGTATAAAGGCATCAGCCGACGCCATTTTCCTCAGTCTTTCTTGCCGCGCGGTGCCCGAAGCAGAAGCTGTTCGCAAGTGCCGGTCGGTCAGATCCAGAGATTTCAGCTACCGAAGACTTCTAAAAAGCTAAGTACCCCGTTGGGGACTCTTTCTTGCCTCAGCCGATGTCAGACAAAGTAAATAATTGTTTAACTTGTGGGAAACAAATACCTCATAAGGATTTCCACTCTTACTGCCTTCCTTGTTTAGGCCCAGACCACGACGTTTCAGCTTGTTTAGCCTGTGCCTCCTTCAACCGACGGACACTTAGACGTCGGTCGGAGTTTGCAGAAGAGTTTTTTGGATCCGCTTTTGCATATAAAATGCAGTCGGAGACTCCAACTACATATTTAGCCGAAAACATACCTCCGACAACCGAGGCCAGAGAGGCCCCGGCTGAGTCGGCTACAGAAATTCCTACCGAAGAAGCAAGCGCACAAGAACTGTCCGACACCATTCCGTTGGACATTTCTACACCTGCACGTGGGGCAGCTAGGCCCCCTGCTTCTATGTCTATTAAGGCCTTCTCCAGGGCTAAAGCAGCTAAGATTTCAAAAGCTTTACCAGCAAAATCTACCTCTCAGAGGCCTTCCTCAAGTTCTCAGATTCTCAGCCTTGCTAAGGACCTTATATCTCTGATTAGGGGTTCCCAACCTCACCCAGACAGGGCCTCACAACCTCCTCCTGACAAAAGGCCTTGGACTGAACCCCCTGAACCTCTCTCCTCTGACTATTCCTCGGATGGATCTGATTTAACAGACCATCAGGAAGGACCATACTCACCTTATGGGGATTCGGATGCAGAAGACTCTATTCCTTCTGCCTCCCCCACAGAAGAATTTTCCTTTGGGGAGACTTTGCACTCAATGAGGGAACACTTTCAATGGCAGGGTCAGGATTTTTCTGATTCTAGGAAAAGACTAAGGACCTTTTTACACTTGCCACAGCATAGGCCTTTAGCCATACCACCTGTGCTTTCTGTTGTTGATGATGCATACAATGATGTGAGTTCTGCCCCTGATTCTCTTCCCCCGGCCCCTGCCAAACCTGACAGATATTACAGGGTCCTGGATTCTCACTTCCACTTGTATAAAGCCCATGCTGCAGACCCAGAAACTATTTCACAGGGCCCAAAAGGTGTTGCAGCTGCCACTGCCAAAAACCCCCTACCCTCTGAAAGAGAGTCAAGAACATTAGAGAGATGGGGAAAAAAGATTTATACATCTGCTACTCTTTCTGCCAGGGCTTTAAACTGTCAATTCCACATGATACAGTACCAGGAATATTTGTTAGATCAGCTGAATAAAAAGCTTTCCTCTCCTGAACCTTTAGACCATAAGTCCCTCCAGGATTTGGTACACAACTCTCAGCAGGTCAGTAATCATTTCTTAAAATGTGGCTATGATGCACTGGAGGCTTCATTTAGATCAGCTATGACTGGAGCAGTGATTCGAAGGCATGCCTGGCTAAAAGAGCAAGCCTTGCCAGACCACGTCAAGTCTAAACTCCTAGATGCTCCAATGGAGAAACAAAGTTTATTTGGCTCTCCTGCACAGGACATTGTAAAGAAAGTGGAAGATAAAGCTAAATCTGTGCAAACAGTCAAGGATTTTCTGCAGGTCCAACCTCCAAGGTTCAGCAGAAACTGGCCTTCAAAGAATTGGTCCTTTCCAGACACCTCCAGAGCACAGAGGGGCAGGAATAGACGCCCAAGAGGCAGAGGTCAATCAAAAGGTGCCTACAGGGGTCGTCAGTGGCAACCTGCCAACCAGAGGAGTACCGCCACAGCTGCAACTACAACCACTTCCACAGGACAGACACAATGACTTGGCTCGATTCCGCCTACCAGGAAACAACTGGAAGCACCCTTGGGCGGAAAGTTGGCTTTATTTTCAAAAAACTGGCATTTCATTACAAAAGACAAATGGACATTGCAAACAATAGACAAAGGATACAGGTTTCACTTCCACACTTTACCAAAAAAGAGTAGAATGCCAGACCTTCCACCAAACCAGAAGCCAGAGGCTCTAAGACAAATCAACAATTTACTTCAGATGAAAGCAATAGAAAGGGTACCATCCATGGAACAAGGCCAAGGATTTTACTCCAGACTATTCCTTGTACCAAGAAAAGAAACTCAATGGAGGCCTATTCTCGACTTGTCCGCTCTAAACACATATCTCATTGTGCCAAAATTCAAGATGCTGACCCTACAGCAACTTCTTCCCATGTTGGGCAAGGAGTCTTGGCTGGTGACTCTAGATCTCAAGGAGGCATACCTGCACGTCCCTATACGACCAGATTGCAGAAGACACCTCAGATTTCTTGCAGGATCAGAGCATTATCAATTCTCAGCATTGCCCTTTGGCTTATCTACTGCGCCCAGAGTATTCACGAAATGCCTGGCATCAGTAATTGCACATTGCAGGCTTCAGGGAATTCAAATGTACCCATACCTGGACGACTTCCTAATACAAGCGGACAACAAGACAAAACTAATAAAGGATTTGGCCTATGTCATACAACTTTTACAGGCCTTGGGATACACAGTCAACATCCAGAAGTCAAGACTAGTGCCATCCCAAAGGATAACATTTTTGGGTGCAGATCTGGACACAATAACTCAGATGGCTTTTCTCACAGAAGAAAAACAAAAACATCTCCCAGTATACTTCATGGCTTTGACAAGACAAACTCAGCTTACTGCAAGGAAAGTCCTGCAGGCCCTGGGTTACATGGCATCCTGCATAATCCTGATCCCGCATGCCAGGCTACATATGAGGAAATTACAATGGTACCTGAGGAATGTATGGTCTCAACACAGACACAGTCTAGAAACCATGATACCAATCATTCCATGCCTGAGAAAAGAGTTCCTGTGGTGGGCTCAGGCCTGCCAGACCAACAGAGGGTTGCCTTTCAACAAACCACAACCAAGGCAGACCATCACCACGGACGCCTCAGACCTAGGCTGGGGAGCACACATGGAAGACAAGTGTATCCAAGGCTTATGGTCTCAGGACCAGCTGAATCTACACATAAATCTAAAGGAGATGCTGGCAGTGAAGCATGCAATCGAGGCATTCAAATCATTCCTCCAGCAAGGACATCTGCTGATAAGGACAGACAATGCCACAGTCATGTGGTACATCAACAAACAGGGAGGCACGCATTCCTACCCCCTATGCCGGATGGCAATGGATCTGTGGAACCTAGGCCTGAATCTCAACATCCAACTGCAGGCCAAATTCGTACCAGGAAAAGAAAATTCACTAGCAGACAGCTTAAGCAGAACTACCACGGATGCTCACGAATGGATGCTGCATCCAGACATCTTCAAAATTATAACAAAGAAATGGGGAATACCAGAGATAGACCTGTTCGCCTCCCCACTCAACCACCAACTGAACAAATTCTGCTCAAGAGAATACCACCCACAAGCCTGGAGGGTGGACTCCCTCTCTTTCAGCTGGAAGGCCCTACCAGTTTATGCCTTTCCACCCCTCCCATTGATGTACAAAGTTCTACTGAAGATCAGGGAGGAACAGCCAAAGGTGATTCTGACAGCTCCAGACTGGCCAAGGCAGCATTGGTATCCGCTACTGAGAAGCATGTCTTGGACGAACTCATGGCCTCTACCCCTATGGCCTTTACTTCTAACGCAGAACAACTACAAGACCCTGCATCCAAACTTGAAAACGCTGCAGCTAACTGCCTGGAAAATTGCTTAAAACAAAACCAAACTGTTTTATCTCAGAGGGTCAAGGACATTATCCTGGAGGCTCGCAGACCCTCCACAAGAAAAACATACTCAGCTAAATGGAAGAGATTCCTCATTTAGAGTGCATCAAAGGGTACAAATGTCACACTGGCAAACCTAGCACACATCCTAGAATACTTAGCAGAACTGTTCCACAATGGCCTGTCCTATTCTTCCATTAAGATTCATGCTTCAGCAATTTCAGCAGAATACAACATGGATCCTCCTATCTTTTCTCACCCTCTCCTCAGACAATTTTTAAGAGGGATCAAAAATGTTAAACCTCCAAGGAAACCCCCTCTGCCTGCATGGGATCTCAATTTTGTGCTGGAAAAATTAACACTACCCCCTTTTGAACCAGCAGCATCAGCAGACTTACAATTCTTATCTTGGAAAACTGCTTTCCTTCTAGCAATCACTTCAGCAAGAAGAGTATCCGAGTTACAGGCATTAATGGCAGTGCAGCCTTTCCTTATTTTTCACCAGGATAGAGTGGCTCTGAGAACCAATCCTACTTTCATGCCAAAGGTGGTATCCAGGGTATCCTTGAACCAAGCTATTCATTTGCCTACGTTCTTCCCTAACCCACAGAGCAGGGGGGAAAAACTATTGCACACCTTGGATGTACACAGACAACTACGCTACTATCTGGACAGAACTAAAACCAGCAGAAAAACTGACCAACTTCTGGTAGCATATGCAACTGGAGTGCAAGGAAAAGCAATTTCCAAACAGACAATTTCAAAATGGATAGGAAATTGCATTCGATTCTGCTACTCTTTTCATGGAAAGACAACTCCTGAAAATATCAGGCCTCACTCCACAAGAGCCACAGCCACCACTACAGCTTTCCTACGAGGAGTGGCTACCAAGGACATTTTAGAAGCTGCTACTTGGAGCTCCGTGCATACATTTGCCAAGCATTACAATCTACCTTTATACTCCAGATCCCGAGCAGGTTTTGCAACTGCAGTTTTACAGGGGATCTTAACTACACCATCATTATCTTAGTACCTCCTCCCCCAGTTTGGCTTTGGTATTCTACCCATATGTTATGACTGCAGATGCATCCTTGAAGGACATAGTACAGTTTTGTACCTACCATAAATGTAGATGTCCGATAGGTATGCATCTGCAGTCAGGATTACCCTCCCTCCTTCCCCTCTGTGGTATTCCTAGGGTGCTTACCCCCCCTTTTAGCTAGCTGGGGGAATCTATTATGGTGTATTTGTTTGTATGTATATATATATATATATATATATATATATATATATATATATATATAGTTTGCTTGCTACTGTTTGGAATTTTCAACATTTATCCAAATTTAGCCTTCCTAGAGGGCACCTGGCATCTGGGGCAAGAAACACTGAGGAAAATGGCGTTGGCTGATGCCTTTATACCCCAGAAGCTCTGACGTCGGGGAAGATGCGACATCAGCCGAGGCCAGACCCAGACTTTGGAATCCGGCCGACCGAAGGGCTGCCTGAGGCAGGACAACCCATATGTTATGACTGCAGATGCATACCTATCAGACATCTACATTTATGGTAGGTACAAAACTGTACTTTCCCACTGATGAGGTTCCTAGAAAGAGAATCTGTAAGAGGAAGCATTTAGACTCCCCACAGGAGTCTCTCACATCCGATACCGACTTGGATGAATCAGACAGGTCCCGACAGTCCCCCTCTGAGGATATCTCATTTGCTGAGATATTAGAAATCCTTAGGCAGAGGGGTGACTGGCAGTCCACCATCCCTACTGAAGATGAGTCTGTTCTCCTGAAGGTTTTTGGGTCTCAATCCTCCACCTGTAGGGTGTCTCCGCCCTTCAATGAGCTTATGGAGCTGGTCTCACGAAGAGCGTGGGAGTCTCCGAACACCATGGAGCCTGTCCCCAGGAGGCCTAATAAATTTATTTCTGCCCCCCAGGAAAAATCATTTCTTACCAAGGAAGTGCCAGTTGAAGCCATGGTGGTGGCGACAGCCACCAAAAAGGAGATTTCGGAAACTTCTTCCTCTATCAATACTCCTAACATAGACTCTAGGGTCATGGATGGGTATGGGAAGTGCATGTATAGTTCAGCGACTTTTGCATTGCGTTCGCTCAGTTATCTCACCCATTTTACTAGACTGCTAAGAGATCTCCTAAAAGAGCTCGGAGATACTCTTCAGGGTACAGTAGCTGCAGGAGCTTCAGATAAAGTTGCCTCCCAGCTTGCTAACCTTAATTCCATAGTAAACTCATCCATGTGTTTCATTTCATATGCAGCTGATGGAGCGAGTAGAGCAAGCGGGTACAGGAATTGCTCTTAGGAGACACTCCTTGATGCGCTTATGTTCCTTCGCGGAGCCCTTTAAGTCATCCTTTGTCAACACCCCTTTTGATGGCTTGTCCCTTTTCGGGCCCAAAGTTAAGGAAACTTTGACCAGGTGTGAACAGTAAGGAAAGACCCTGTCTGCCTTTGGAGTCTGTTTTTCCACCCCTACTAGACCCTACCCCAAGGGTCAAAGGGGAGGAAAGATGTTCCGTAAAGCCCAAGGAGCCTTTCAGGACACACGTGGTGAACCCCCCTCCAGGGCCAGAGGAGGGGGCAATAATGGAAGCAGCCGCCCTCGTGGCATAGGGGGTCCACAAAACCAGGGTAACAGAGATCAGTTCTTTGGGAAGCCCTACCAGTGCTCCTGAAAGGAGGCCCGACTGTCCTACTCTGGAGGCAGTCAGGGGTCGCTTATCTTTGTATCTAGATGCCTGGCTCAAAATAACAAATGACAGCTGGGTACAAAGTATCATTTCCAGGGGATATTTTATTCCTTTCGCCACACCCCCTCCCTTGACAACAAAAATCCTGGATGTTCCACCCAGTTACAGGGAACAGGCAGCAGTAGAGGTCCAAACGTTGCTAAGAAAAAGAATCATCCAACCAGTTCCAGCAGACCAGATAGGATCCGGAACGTATTCAAGATTCTTTTTAGTTCCAAAAAAGACAGGGGACTGGAGACCTATTTTGGACCTCAGCAGACTAAACAGATCTGTCAAGAAAGAGAAGTTCCGGATGCTCACGCTTCAGTCCCTTTTTAGGGAAAGACAATTGGATGTGCTCGATAGATCTCCAGGATCTTTACTACCACATAAAAATGGCCAGACCATCCAGGGATCATCTGCGCTTCCGACTGGGAGCCAATCATTACCAGTTTCGTGCCCTGCCCTTTGGTCTCACTACAGCCCCCAGAGTGTTCACCAAATGTATGGCAGTGTCACGGCTCACCTGAGACGTTTAGGATTCTAGGTGTTTCCGTACCTAGACGATTGGCTCCTCACCACCACCACCAGGCATCAGCTTATACAAGTCAGGGACAGCACTCTTTCAGTCTGCAGTCATCTGGACATTACAATAAACTCAGAAAAATCTGCCTTGTCGCCATCGCAACATACAGTTTTTATTGGAGCAAAATTGGACACCACCACCACCACCACTTTGAGACTTCCAGCAGAAAGAGTCTTACTACTCCGTCAGCAGGTCCACATTATCATATCCAAAGACAAGGCTCCAGCATCAGAAGTACTAAAATTTGTTAGGCATGATGGCAGCTGTAGTATTAGCCAAACCATTGGGTCGCATGCATATGCGGATTCTGCAATGGCTGTTGTTGACTCAGTGGTCTTACCAAGAGCTCCTAATGTCTCTTCTTATAGTGATCACAAACAGATGCAAAAAGGATATTCAGTGGTGGTTGACTGCTCTTCATGTTAAAATAGGTCGTACCAGCAGCCACAGTGAACACGGACACTTCCCTAATTGGGGGGGGGGGGGCATTTTCAGGGAAGAACAGCCCAAGGCACATGGACCGAACAGGAGACACATCTGCATATCAATGTCGTGGAGATGAGAGCAGTACTTTTAGCGTTGCAGTACTTCCAGGACTCTCTTCCTATGGGAACAATTGCTATTCAGACAGACAACATGTCTGTGGTCTGGTACTTGAACAAACAAGGAGGAACCAGGTCCTACCCCTTTGTCAGGAGGCCCTCGGAGTATGGCAATGGGCTACATCCACCCAGCACTTTCTGTTAGCAATGCACTTTCCGGGGAAATCCAACTTGATAGCAGACAAGCTGAGCAGAGCAATTTTGTTGCCTCACGAGTGGTCCCTCAAGAAAGAAATAGCAGACAGAATTTTCCGCAGGTGGGGCCAGCCTTGCTGCGACGTTTTTGCCAATCACATAAACACGAAATGCAGAAGCTACTTTGCCCTGATTCCCCCTCCGGGAGAAGCCCCAAGGGACACCCTCTTACACGATTGGCCTCCGGGTCTTCTCTATGCATTCCCACCAATTCCTTTGATACCCAAAGTACTACAGAAAGCTAAAGCCATGGGAAGGGCCATCATTCTAATAGCCCCTCATTGACCTCATCAAATTTGGTTCTCCTTCCTTCAACTTCATCAATTGGAGGACCCTTGGATTCTGGACCCAGTTCCAGATCTTCTGACGGACTCGTCGGGGGAACTTCGTCCCTCTCTTCAGTCCCTGAAGCTGACAGCTTGGCTGCTCCAATTCCCAACATAGCCAAGTTCCATAACCTTTCAAATGAAACGCAGCAGATTCTAATATCTTCTCATAAATCCTATACTAAGAAGCTATACCTTAGCAAATGGAAAAGATTTTCTATTTGGGCCTCTCTTTTACTTGAATAGAACAAAAGAGTTCAGGAAATTAGAACAACTTTTCGTTTCCTTTCTAGATTCCAGAAAAGGTATGCCAGTGGCAAAAACAACTCTTAAGTGGTTATCTGATTGTATCACATTTGTTTATTCAGCTGCTAATATGCCCTTGCATCACAAAATAAAGGCTCATTCTACCAGAGCAGTGCCTGCATCCTCTGTTTTTCTGCTAGACTTCCTATAGATAACATCTGTGCAGCAGTCACTTGGTCAAGACCTCATACCTTTATCATTAAAAAGTGGACAGGGCCACCAGGGACAGGGTCTCTTCTGGGTCTGCTGTCCTGAAAAAAACATACTCCCGTGAGCCACCCGAGAAAGGTGGTGCTTGGGACACTAGCCATCTGTAAGAATGAACGTCGACATAGAACAACTTCACATAAAGAAGTCATGTACTTACCATAATGTTCCATGTGAGTTGTTCATCTCGCCTTCATTCTTACTTCCCACCCTCCTACCTCCTCCAGGGTTTTTCGAGGACCAAGATACTAGATTCTTCCTGGTTGCTCAATCCTTCTCTGACTTTCTCTTAAAGAGTGATAGAATGACACATGGTGTTATTATACACAGCAAACAAGATCTGAGGTAACGCTAGGTGCATCATGGGATAGGGACTTGGCTTTGAGCTGCCTGAAAACCTAGAGCTTTGTAGTAGGCCAACTCGAAGCCGAGGATCTGCTCCAAACCCATCTGTAAGAATGAAGGCGAGATGCACAACTCACATGGAACGTTATGGTAAGTACGTAACTTGTTTTTAATCAGTATATGATCTAAAAAGTAGAATAGTACACAAAAATAGCAGAGGTGGTTGTTCTGTTTCAAAATTTAGGTCAAGTGGAGAAAAAAATCAGTAAAATTTAATATAATTTAAGGTTTCCGGTTGGTCTTCCATATCTGCAACTGCCTAAGCTGAAAGAGGAGGTTTAGTTCATTTATGGAATGCAGGGTTCATGGAAAAACTTGGTAATCTCATCACAGATATGGAGGAATACTAGCAAAATTAAGCTAATGTACCCAAAAGCTCTAAGAACTCAGTTATAGCATGTCTTATTAGCTTGTTGAGGGTGTCCTTTTTGAGACAACCTCAACAGCCGAAGCAGTCGATTGGTAAAATGGTACTGGCAGATGAAGTAATTGTCATAAAATATAAAAAGGATGTTGGAAATAACTCGGGGAGTAATAACAATGATGGGGAATGGTATACCGGTTTTGATAGAAGAGAAAAAAATGAATGAACATTGAAGGCTTGTCCTTTCAAGAGATTATTGGATGAGGAGGAAGATTCCATTACCATGTATCTTTAGATATCCTAAAATAAGTGTAACAGAGCTTACAAGGATTTAGGTGAGACAGCAATCTTCCACTAAGGCTTTCTGTTTATAAGGTCATGACTGGAAAATGGTTTGTAGTAAAGGGGAGATGCTTTGGGGGAGCAGAAGAGAGCTTACAACTAGAGACGGAAGATTCTTAAAGACACATTTGAAAGTATTTGGTATGGAAGATATCTCACTATTAAATGGAGACCAAAAATAGTTTGCCTATTATTTCCCAAAGCACAGTAAATGGGCCATACAGAGTAGAAATGATATACCACAGAAACACATGTATGTGATTGAAAAGTTTGAGATTGACCTAATAACTGTGTCAGATTATGAACTCGTATTGACTAAACAGCTGATTCTGTGAAAGAAAAGGAAAAAAAATTGAGACTTTCCAAATTTTTGTTTATTTAAGAGAAACTTTAAGATCCTGAGTTGCAGACAGATTGCAGAATTTTTGGGGTGAAAATTGAGGTTAATCCAGATGACTTTATCTGTTACCTGGGATAGGATGAAATTAAAGTTTAGAAATCTAGTAGAAATAAGAGAAATATGGGAAAATTGCAGCAGACGTTACGTAGAGGGGCTATGGTAAATATGTTCCAGAATAGTAAAGAGAAGTTTATGAAAGACGAAGATGGCAGGTCCACTTAGCTAAGGAAATGATTAATGAACATTTAAACAGTGTAACCAAGTACAGAACTACAGCAATTAAGCAAACATACATTGACAATCATTTAAGAGCAAAGTATGAGCTGAAACGCATTGGCAATGTTAAGGAAGATCAGTAGTTAAACTCAGAGACCCTAGTACAAAGAAAATGACATGGGATCCAGAAGGAATATTGGAGACCTGAAGGAGGAGTTAAGAAAACCTGTATAGAGCAGAGGACCAGGTAAGTCACGCAAAGGAACAATTTGAAACACTTATGGGAAACCTGAATTTGCCAGTGATAGTGGACAATGAGGCAGGATATTTAAGAGCGCAGATAAATATGAAATTAAAGCCATGGTTATGATCAGTCATCAGGAAAAACCCAAGGAACAGGTGGCATTCCATTAGAGATGTGGGAGTTGTGTGTAAAAGAAGTTAAAGATTTGGCATTTGTTGTTTAACAGTGTATTGAATGATGGAGAACCTAAAATGTGGAAAAGTGGATGGGTGGTAGTAGTGTCACCAGAAGAGGATAAAGATCCAGCAGACCTTTTAAAATGCACTCCAGGTGTGATCTTGAGTCATGATTGCAAGGTCTGTGTAGCTGTGTTCGATAAGAGATAGGCAAACATTTTACCAAGAGTGATAATCATGGAGCAGCATTGCTTTGTGGAATGGAGGCTAACATTCTACAACATTAATATAACTATGATGATAACAGAACAAATCAGATCACAAGAACATACCACTCCTCTCTCCCCACTTTTGCTTATGTTGTACTTGAAGCCTTTATATAGAATAATAAGAGATTCACGGTTTCAAGGCTGTAGTTGGTATGTATGTCAGGAGAAACTGAGTTTATTTGCAGATGGCATTATATTGTATTTGACAAAACTTGAAAAAGATAACCCTATCCTTTGAAGTATATTGAAACAATTGCAGACATTCTCTGAGTGTAAAATAAATGAAGGTAAAATGGAAGTAGTTACAGTAAGATTCATTCCTCAACAGTTAGGTTCGGATCCTACCCGGATGCTTTTTACAACTTTTGGATATTGGGAACTCACGAGCTCCTCCCTTGGCTCTAGTCCCTCACCATGCTTCAGATCTTATGTGATGCCTTTGTATACGGACATGGTCATCGTGAGCTTTCGAGCTTTAGTAGTTTTCTGCTTAGATAAGTGCACAAATTTGTTTATTTCTTTCACTGTCTTTATCCTTGGTATTTGTGTGCTTTAATTTCTCCCTTATCCTACACTTGACCGAGTAGTGTAGTTTAACTTTATTTCCATTGTTGGTATTTCTCCTGTTTACCCTTGTGGTAGTTTCTGTCATTGCTGTTGTTGATAATTTTTATTCTCTTTTCTTTGTTTCTATTTAAAAAAAAAAAAAAAACTTCTTAGGATTATTCTACTTTGTTTTCTAAGATGGCTGAAGAACCTTCAGGTTTAAAAAAAATGTAAGGAGTGTGGACATAAGATCCCTCTGTCTGATTCTCATGATTCCTGCATTTGTTGCTTAGGCCTGGCACACTTAAAGATGTCGTGCAACATTTGTAAGGCTTTTAATCCGAGAGCCTTAGTTGATCAGAAAAACAAGCTTATGAAAGGTCTTCTGCCTATGGTCTTCTCATAAACATTATCTGGAGCTCAACCCTCCAAATGTGACAAGGAGCAGCCCAGAAAGCAGCCATTGGACTCCTCTGGATCTTCGACTCCATCTTCTGATCCTACCACAGAGCCAACCTGTAAAGTATCAAAACAGTCAGATCCAAAGACTAAATCGTCGAATCTGTCTGCTTCAGCTGCTCGGTCTGTTTCATCAGATCTGATACCTTCAGATGTGAAATCACTCCCTCGGACCCAGTATGCGTCCTATCTGGACCTTGTCCCTTCCAGGCTGCCATCACCTTTTTTCAAGAGATGCCGCAATTCTAGGTCCCTTTCAGTGGCCTCCACTTCCCGTTCTTTCAGGAACCTGACAGAAGCAGATGTGGACAGAATGATGAGGAAGTTTCTGTCAGCACAGATTCAGATGGGAGTTCTCCCGGCTCCTACCCCTTCAGGTCCAGAGACCCTTACCAGTGCTACTCCACTCATCTTAGCTTCTTCTCCGATATGACCCTAAGCTTCAGAGCCCTTTCATCTGAGTTTTCTGGGCCCATCTGTATCATATCCGAAGATTATCTTATCTTTTGCTCCGGTACTTTCTCTGCATGCACTGGTTCTGAGTGTGTTGGAGCTGTAGCATTATTGTCAGATCCAAGGTGTTAGTCAACTCCAAAGTTGTTGGAGCAGTCTCTACCCCTCAGAACTTCAACATTGGATAGCTTCGCTCCGACCTGTGCCTTGGGTGGGCTGCCTTCAGGTCAAAGGGAGCCGACGTTCATGAAGCATGTTTTCTGAGCTCCGTCGGCATCCTTCTCCCCAGAGCACTCTGCCTTTGAGGTGGTGAAGAGAATGTTCTCTGTTTCAGGAGGATGAATTATTCCACCCCCCTTCAGATCTTCCTTCTACTTCCCATATGTCTTTGTGCCTTGAGCCTCAACACTCTACTCCACAGTTACAACCAGCCCAAAATCTCCAGTCTACCCAGCGGGGTATACTTATATCTTCTGATACTTAGCCAGAATTCCCCACTGCAAAAGGCCCTAGGAAGAGAAAGTGCAAGAGAAGGCACTTAGACTCTCCTCAAGAGTTGGTCACAGAAGATACCGATTTTGATGAGGGGGAAAAGTCCTCAAGATCACCACCTGCTGATATCTCCTTTGGAGACATCCTGGAGATCCTTAAGCAAAGGGGGTGGTTGGTGTACCGATAATCCTTCCCAAGAGCAATCTGTATTCCTGTAAGCCTTTGGGTTTGGCCCATCTACCTCCTGGGTGACTCCTCCTGCCGGTGACCTCATTAATTTGATCTCTATGCAGTCATGGAAGGAACCCAGCACTGTTGAGCCAGTCCTCAAGAGACCAGATAGGATCCTGGTCCCACCGAAAGGAAGATGGTTTTGGAGCAAAAGAGTATGGATAGATGCCATGGTTGTAGCAACAGCTGCAAAGAAAGAACTTACAGAGCAGAGTTCATCTGTCTGTCCCTCTAACAGGTAGTCCAAGGCATTGGATAGATTTAAGAAGCATGTGTATACTTCAGCGACCTTTACACTCAGGTCATTGAATTATTTGGCACACTTCACCAGACTTAAGAGGGACTTGATTAAAGAACTTTCAAAATCCTTCTCTGGGACCAGTACTTCTGAGACGGAGCTTTATTGCCTCACAGTTGGCTACCCACAAATTCTTCCATGAGGCTCATTTCACATGCAGCTGAAGGTACTTCACGGGTGGTGGGTTCAGGCATTTTCCATTAGGAGACGTGCCTGGATGCACCTCTGTGATTTTGAGAGCCCTTCAAGTCCTCTTTCATCAGTGCATTCTTTGACAGAAGTTCTTTGTTTGGCCCTAAAGTTAAAGACACACACTCCAAGTGTGAGCAAGATGGTAAGACACATTCCTGCAGTGGGAGTACATTTTTCGTCTGTTCAATGAACCTTCTCTAGGGATCAACGAGGTGGTCAAAAAATGTGGTTCAGAAAGTACCAGAGTCCTTTCCATGATCCACATGAAGATAGTTGCCCCAGGGGCAGAGGGGAGAATTCTAATGGAAGATGCTGCCCACACATCAGAGGAGGCCCACAGAACCAGGGGTTCAGAGATTCTTTTTTCTGACAGACCCTACCAGCTCTTCTGAATGGAGGCCCAATTGTTCACCTCTGATGGCAGTCTTGGGTTGTTTGTCCCTGCAACCAGAGAACCTGGCTAGACATTATAAAGGATACACAGATGCAAAGGATTATTTACAGAGGTTATATAATTCACTTTTCCCGGGTTTATATTAAATGAACAAAATGACAAAAGAATGAATGCTCTTGCATCGACACATAAAACCCAAAAGCACAATACAGCAAAGTTACTGTTCCAAAAAAAAAAAAAAATGTACAGACAAAATAAAGTGGAGGGCTTCACTCCCACACTCCTCCCCCCTACTTAAATATACCAACTCCAAGATCACACCACACTGGAGTAAATAGCAAAGTCCCGAGAACGGCCCAGCGATTTTTTTTCCCTGGGGAAAAAATAACTGTTCCATTACTTCACTGTTTTGTACTTTTAGGTTTTATGTGTCGATGAAAGAGCATTGGCTCTTTTCTCGTTTCGTTCTTTTAATATAGACCCCTTTTTTCTACCCCCACCATCTGCAGTAAATAAAATTCTCGATGTTCCATGCAGTCAGAGGAAAGCAGCCGCTCTAGAAATAAAAAAATAAAAAAAATCCTAGGCAGAAAAAGAGTCATCCAAGAGGTCCCCCCACACCAGTAAGAATCAGGAACTTACCCAAGATTCTTTAGTGCCAAACAAAACAGGGGACTAGAGACCAATTTTGAATGTCAGCAGTCTGAACAAATCAGTTCAGTATACAAAGTTGTGGATGATCACGGTTCAATCCATTTTGCCCTTCCTACACAAGGACAACTGGATGTGCTCAGTAGATCTTCAGGATGCATACTATCGTATAAAAATGAACAGGTGGTCCAGGGGATGCTTATGCTTCTGGCTGGAAGCCAGTCATTACTAATTCAGAGTTCTACCCTTTGGCCTCACCGCAGCCCCCAGGGAGTTCACTGAATACATGGCAGTAGTAGCAGCTCACTTGAGACTGCAGGGATTCTGGGTGTTTCGGTACTTGCATGACTGGGTTGTAACTGCTTTGGTCAGGCATCTTCTGATAAAAGCACAAGACTTTGTACCTCAAATTTGCTCTCATCTAGGAATTACCATCAGTTGCAACAAATCTCGGCTAGAACCAACTCAGACATTGGCATTAATAGGGGCGTTGTTCAAAACAGTATCAGTAAAAGCCTGTCTTCCCTTACCAAGGGTACAGACCATTAGATTTCAAGTCAAAAAGATAATTCAGAATTCTTCGCTGTCAGCTCGATTGATTCTACAAACCTTGGGGTCAATGTCCACTGTGATAGTTGTAGATCCGCTAGCAAGATACCATATGACAATTTTTCAAGGGACTGTAACAACTCAGTGGTCCATTCTACATCAACATATGTCCACCCAGGTCAGAATAACTCAGGTGTGGAAAAAGTACCTGTGGTGGTGGATTCTCTCAGATCAGATATTACAAGGCCATCCCTTCACTCTTCCTTAGCCTAAAGCCATACTGACCATGGATGCTTCCCAAATTTGGGGGGGGGGGGTTCACTGCACTTGATCACCCGAAGAGGCCAACATGCATATTAGTGTCCTGGAAATGAGAGCAGTACTCCAAGCATTGCAGGCCTTTCAAGGCTCTCTCCCTTTCGGGACTGTTGCGACACTGACAGACCGTATATCAGTGGTATGGTACATCAACAAACAAGAAGGGGCCAGCTCTTACCCTTGTGCCGAAAAGCTCTGAGTGTGTGGCAGTGGGCAAGCTCATCCCTTTGATTTCTGATAACACTGCACATTCGGGGGAAATACAACATGATAGCAGACAAGTTGAGCAGGTCCATTTTATTGCCAAACAAGTGGTTTCTCAACATACAAGTTGCAGAAAAGATATTCCACCATAGGGGCCAACCTTGCTGCAGCCTCTTTGCTTCTTCCCTCAGCAACAAATGCAACAGTTTCTTTACCCTGATCCCCCCCCCACCAGGGCAATCACCGAGAGGCACTGTCCTCCACGATCCCCCCCCCCATCTCCTCTATGCTTATCCCCAACCCATTTAATCCCCAAGTTTCTCCAGAAAGCATCTCAGTTGAAGAGTAAAGTCATCCTCTTTGTCCCTTATTGGCCTCATTAGATTTGGTTTCCCTTTCTTTGGCCTCATGTAGTTTACCCTCCATGGATTCTAGATCCAGTTCCAGACCTCATGGCTCACCCGACAGACATAATTCACCCGGACATTTTAGGCTTAAAGCCGACTGTGTGGTTTCACCACTTCCACTGATAACCAGACACTCCATGCTCCCCTTACCTGTCAGTCACAATCTTTTATCTTCCCATAAAGCTTCCACTAGGAAGATTTACAGAAGTAAATGGAAAGGATTTGATGTTATCCTGTCCCTATCTCACCTTCATTCTTACAATGATGGGTTTGGAGCCGATTCTCGGCTCCGACTCGACCGAATACATGGCTGAAACTCTCAAACTTGGCTCATGGCAAGTAGGTAGTCCACAATGCATTGGTGTAATTCCCCAGATCTCATTTGCTGCTTTGAGGTTGGATGCGCTCATCTTGGCCATGGCTAAGTTGTGACAAAATGTCTTTATATTTCCTGTAATACTGTTCTGCTTTATAATAGATAGCTTAGTATTTAGTTATATCTAAATTCTTGTGCCTTTTCTTGCATTATAGTTGAATAGTTATAGTTTTACTTCCTTTGGCCATCGTTTTGTAGGCCTAACTGTATCCCTTGTAGTGGTTGTTGTATCTTGTCGTAGTTTATTATTAGCTCATTTAAGTTAGAGAGCTCTTTGCCCATTTAAGTTAGAGGGCTTGTAGTTAGTGTTGTTTTGTCTGGAAAATAGGGCCGTTTAAGTTAGAGGCCCTATTGTATTCCCTTGTTGTCTCTCTCCTTCATGTTCCCCATAGTTTACTACTTAGTTTAGTTTTAGCAGTTCAGTAGTTAAAATTTTCTTGTTGTTTTATTGTGGTCTTACCTTTATCATGTCTAAAGACCCAAAAGAGAGGGAACATAAGCCTTCGGCTTTAAAAAGTGCCAGAAATGTTCACAGAAAATGTCTATCACAACGAACATGTAATATGTGTGTATTGCCTTGGAGCAATTCATCTACAAAAGGATTGTATGTTTTGTCATTCCTTCAGTGCAAGGGTTCTAAAAGCCAACTTTTGAGGAAGCTATCCACAGCTTTTCTTCCTCTTCTTCTTTCAAAAGTGAAAAATCCCAGAAGTGACGATCACCTGCATCATCGGCTCAGTCGGAGCCGCCAGTCAAGTTACCAAAAAATGTCTAAGGCTACTACCTCCTCGGCTCCTCAGTCCTTGGAGCCGTCGAAGGTTATACTAATTGACAAGCCTGGTTCTTTGGTTCCAAAGTTCTTGGAGCCACAAAAATACCTCTTCTCAGAGCAGGTCCATGGATATTTCACCAGTTTCTCTGACATTGAGATCTCCCATTCTGCAGAGGTCTCGCTCTCCATCCCCATCCTCCAGGTCCAACAGGAGCTTATCTGACGATGACGTGGAACGGGTGGTGCGCAGACTCTTGAAGTCACTGGCACTAACCAAGTTATTCTCGGCTCTGACCTATTTGGTCTCGCAGCCTACTGCACTGATTGGTACCCACTGTTGTTCCTCCTCCGAGTCAAGCTGGGCCTTCGGAGCCAGAGTGCTTGGTACCACTTACTGTGGATCCGTTGATTCTGAGACCCCCTTCAGTGTTCACAGAGCTGACTTCTGCTCTGCAACTCTCAGTGCTGTCCGGAGGGTCTGGGAGCTGGGGATTCTTGGCCCCGATCACCTTCGGTGCCTAGCCTACCCCTTGGAGCATAGAACCAGCTTGGCTCGGCTCCTACATCGGCCTCGGGTCCGATCTCGCTGGTTCCGGTGCCTTCCTCTGTCTCCTCGGAGCCAAGGGAATCTTCGGAGCCGGTGGTGTCTGCCTTTGAGCTGATGAGAAGTGTGTTGTCTACCCATACAGCGCCACAGAAGGATACTAGCACTCTTGCCCCTAAGGCAGCAGCCACTGTCTCGGCACCACCCATTCCACAGGACAGCAAAGATCCAGAGCCTCAGGATCCCCATTGGGTGAACCCCTCTCCTCCAAGGCCTCCCCAGAATATCCTTCTGAGGAGCCACCTCAGAAGAGAACTTGCAAGAGGAAGCACATAGACTCCCCAGATGAATCCGTCACTTCAGACACTGACCTCGAGGAGTCGGAAAGGTCCCCACGGTCATCCTCTGATGATATCTCATTTGCAGATATTCTGGAGATCCTGAAGCAGAGAAGCGGCTAGCAGGCCACCACCCCTTCTGAGGTGGAGTCAGTGTACCTGAAGGCTTTTGGGTCTCAACCTTCAGCCTCCTTGGTATCTCCACCTTTCGATGAGCTAATGGACCTGGTTAGTCGAAATGCGTGGGAGTCACCTGACACAATGTAACCAGTCCCTTGGAGGCCCAACAAATTCTTGTCAGCTCCTTCGGGAAATGATTTTCTCACTAAGGGGTACCTGTAGATGCTACACTGGTGGCAGCAGCCACCAAGAAGGAACTTTCAGAGACATCCTCATCTGTACATCCTCCAAACAAAGGCTCTCGAATGATGGACAGATACGGGAAGTGTGTCTTTTCATCAGCGACATTTTCACTCCAGTCGCTGAACTACCTATCCCACTTTACAAGGCTGCAAAGAGATCTCCTGAAAGAGCTAGGCAATACTCTACAAGGTACATTAGCTGCGGGGGTGAATGAGAAGGTCTCCTCCCAGCTGTCCACCTTAAATTCCATTGTCAATTCCTGCATGAGGCTGATATCCTATGCAGCTGAAGGAACGAGCAGGGCAGTGGGTTCCAGAGATTCCCTTAGAAGACCCTCCTGGATGCGCTTGTGCATTTTGTGGAGCCCTTTAAGTCTACTTTTGCTAATGCTCTTTTGATGGTTCCTTACTCTTTGGACCCAAAGTAAAAAGACACTCTCACCTAATGCGAGCAGGAAGGAAAAACTCTTTCTGCCATTGGAGTACGTTTTTCTGTACCTTAAGACCTTATTCTAAAGGTCAGAAGAGTGGGAAAATGTGGTTCAAAAGATCTCAGAGAGTTTTCCAGGACGCACAGGGTGATTCCTTCCCCAGGGGCAGAGGGGGAGGTAACAATGGTAGATGCCACCCCAGAGGCAGAAGGGTCCCGCAGAACCAGGGTGACCGTGATTTCTTTCACAGACACCCTTATCAGCGCTCTTGAAAGGAGACCCGACTGCTCTACTCTGAAGGCAGTCGGGGGATGTTTATCCATGTACCCAGAAGCCTGGAAAACTATCACAAGCGACAAATGGGTACTACAAATAATATCCAGAGGATACTCCATTCCATTCTCCAGTCCTGTTCCACAGACCAGAACAATCCCAGATGTTCCACCCAATCTAAGGCAGCAAGCAACTATAGAGATTCAAAAGTTGCTGCAAAAAAAAGAGTCATCCAAGAAGTCCCCGCAGACTAAATAGGATTTGGAACTTACTCAAGATTTGTTTTGGTGCCAAAAAGAACAGGGGACTGGAGAACCGTATTAGATCTAAGCAAATTAAATGAATCTGTCAAGAAGTCAAAGTTCCGAATGGTGGCACTGCAGTCTATACTTCCCTTTTTAAGGAAAGACGATTGGGTGTGCTTGATAGACCTTCAAGATGCTTACGACCACTTAAAAATGGACAGGACATCGAGAAGGTAGTTACACTTCTGGCTGGGAGTCAGTCACTATCAGTTTCGAGCTCTGCCCTTTGGTCTCACTACTGCCCCGAGAGTGTTTACCAAATGCATGGCAGTAGTCATGGCTCACCTGAGACGTCTAGGATTCTGAGCGTTTTCTTATCTAGATGACTGGCTCCTATCTGCGTGTTTTCTTATCTAGATGACTGGCTCCTATCTGGCATCACCAAGCAACTACTCCAACAAGCCAGGGATCTAACGTTGGATGTTTGCAATCAGTTGGGTATTACAGTCAACTTTCAAAAATCTGCCTTGTTGCCCTGTCAACATATTACATTTATAGGTGCAGATCTAGACACTGCTTCCATGGTAGCACGTCTTCCAACAGAAAGAGTTGTAGCATTCTGACAACAGATACTTTATCTTCTCCCCATGACCGTGGTGGAAGCAAAGATAATTCTAAGATTACAAGAGACAATGGCTTCCATGGTAACACTAGTTCCTCTTGCCAGAATGCACATGAGGATCCTTCAATGGCTGCTGTTCTCCCAATGGTCACTTTAAGAGATTCCTATGTCTCACCCAATCAGGATAAAGGTATCATGCAAAAACAACTTAAGATGGTGGATACACACCAGTCATGTGACCACAGGGAGACCCTTTGTTCCACAACAACCCATAGCTACAGTGACCACGGACGCTTCCCACATAGGGTGGGGGGGGGGGCATTATCTGAGGAGAACAGTCCAAGGTACATGGCAAGAACACGAGGCTCACTTGCATTTAAATGTCCTAGAGATGAATGCAGTACTTCTTGCATTGCAAGCACTTCACGATTCTCTCCCTCTAGGGACAATTGTGATGCGGTCAGACAATATGTCTGTGGTTTGGTACATAAACAAGCAGGGGGGAACCAGATCTTACCCCCTTTGTCGCGAGGCCCTAAAAGTTTAGCAATGGGCAATTTCTTCCCAGTGCCTTCTAATAGCAACACGCATTTTGGGAAAGTCCAACGTGATAATAGACAAGCTGAGCAGGGCAGTTTTAATGCCTCACGAGTGGTCTCTCAATCAGAATGTAGTGGAAATGATTTTCTGAACATGGGGTCTTCCTTGCTGCGATCTTTTTGCCACTCCCATGAATGCCAAGTGCAGCAACTACTTTACCCTAATCCCCCCTCCGGGGGAGACACCCAGAGACGCACTTGCTCACGATTGGCCCTCGGGACTTCTGTATGGCTTTCCTCCCATACCCAGAGTCATTCAGAAAACACAGTCCTTGGGAAGCAGGATAATTCTCATTGCTCCTTACTGGCCTCATCAAGTTTGGTTCTCCTTCCTGTGGCCTCATCTTCAGGAGAAGCCTTGGACTCTGGATCCAATTCCAGACCTACTGACACATGTCAGGTGCGCTTCATCCTTCTCTCCACACCCTAAAATTGACAGTTTGGCTGCTCCACTTCCCAATTTAGTCAGGTTTCAGAATTTCACTCCTACAGTTAAACATATCTTAATGTCCTCTCATAAAGCTTCCACTAGAAAACTGTATTCTAGCAAATGGAAAAGGTTTTCCCTTTGGGCTCAAAACAGGAACATTGATCCTTTTTCTGCACCCATCCATCCTATTTTGGAAATTTTGGCGGAACTCTCAACAAGGTTCAGCTGCAGCAGCTATCAGAGTTCAGCTCTCTGCAATCTGAAATTTCCACATTGGTGATTCTGTCTCGAATTTAATGTCACAAAGGTTGTGTAGAGCCTTCTAGAAAGGTGCCTCCTTATTAAGACCTCCCTTTAAGGAACCCCTTTCTCTTGGGATTTAAATTTTCTTTTGTCTCACCTAATGTTACCACCTTTTGAGCCCTCATCATCTTCAGACCTCAAGTTCCTTTCCTGGAAAACCATTTTTCTAGTGGCTATAACATCTGCTAGAAGAGTACCAGAGTTGCAAGCTCTTTCTATCAAACCGCTATATTTGATATCTCATAAAGATAGGGTATCCCTGCAAACTAATCCATCATTTTTACCCAAATTCTCTTCTTCAACTAACATAAATCAACCTATTGAGCTTCCTGTGTTATTTCCTAATCACAGCAACAAGGCAGAATACAAATTATATCAGCTAGACGTGCATAGACAACTCAAATTCTATTTGCATAGGACCAAAGATTTTAGAAAATCTGACCAGTTATTCGTATCCTTTTCTGACGCAAAAAAGGTAGCTCAGTTTCTAAAACTACTCTTTCCAGTTGGCTCTCAAACTGCATTATGTTCATCTGTACCATAAATAACAGAGACTTACCATTCGAAGTGAAGGCTCATTCCACTAGAGCAATGGCTACGTCATCTGCTTTTCAAGCCAGAATTCCTATGGATAATAGTTGTGCAGCAACTACTTGGACCACTCCTCATACTTTTGTCACGCATTGCAAAGTGGATTTGGCCTCCAGGGACAGGTGCTTAAAGGTGTACTCTTGTGAGCCACCCAGGGAAAAGGTGCTAGGAACACTGTCCCATCATTCTAAGAATGAAGGTGAGATAGGACAACATAACATAAAGAAGTTATGTACTCACCATATTGTTCCATGTTTGTTGTCTATCTCGCCGTTCATTCTTACAAACCCTCCCTCCTTCCCCCTGCCAAAGACTCCTTGTGGACCTGGTGGATGTTTTTACTACCTTCAGGAGTTCTTTGTTTCAGTTTGTTTCTCCTTCTATTGGGACAGTTTATATTTGTGTGTGTGTGTGTGTGTGTGTGTGTGTGTGTGTGTGTGTATGTATGTATAGTTTTATATTTCATTCAGTAGTAGCAGCGAGCAAGATCTGGGGAATTGCACCACTGCATTGTGGGATACCTACTTGCCACGAGCCAAGTTTGAGACTTTCAGCTATGTATTTGGCCGAGTCTGAGCCAAAAATCGGCACCGAACCCAACATTGTAAGAATGAATGGTGAGATAGACAACAAACATAGAACGTTATGGTGAGTATATAACTTCTTTTTTGGGGGGGGCACAGCAAAAGGACACTAACCCTTTTTCAGCACTAGTGCATAAAGTTCTTGAGTTTTTGGCTGCAATTTTTAATGAAGGGACTTGTTCTTTGTTTATTAAAGTACAACTAGCTGCCATTTCTAATTTTCATATAGGAGTTAATAAGTCCACCTTAGCTTCTTCAAAACATTTATTTATTTTACATTTGTTGACCGGGCTAGTCTAGCTGGATATATTTCCATTTTCAGTAGAGGCCCGGGGAGAAAAGCTCCACACAGATATACAAAAGTATAGAAATATTGTTACATGGTAAATAAAGGATTAATAAACAAAATAAAACAGGTAATTGTTACATTCTAGAGATAAAAACACTTGAGAAAAGCCACAGTAAACATAATATCACTTAAGAAAGCTAAAACAAATGTAATACAGTAAGAATTATATACAATTGTTCACATCAGGTAGAAGGATTTAAACAATAAGTTGATTAGAGTTTAAATGGTGTCAGTCTTACTTACAAGACTAAGCATTTAAATGTTTGGAAGTTTGGTTACAAGAGGAAGAAACAGAGGTGAAGAGGGTGGTTAGTCAGGGTTACTACAAGGGCATAACCAATGCATTTGGAGGTGTTTTTTAAGTTTTTGTTTAAAGAATGACAAGGATGTAATTAGAGTTAGCTCATTGGGTAACAGGTTCCAGTTTTTTCCTGCTGTGTTGGTAAACAGAGAGTCACCAGCCATATTATTAGACTTTGTTATGCTAGCAAGGAGTTTGCTAGAAGAACGTAGGGAGTTCAGATTATTATATGGGATTAAGAGCTTTGAGAGTATAGGGGTCTTATTGGGTTGGTAAAATATCTTGTGGGCAATTGTTAGTTGGGGGATTATCAGATGGTTTTGGAATTCCAGCCAGTCTAGTTGCCTAAGATTAGAACAGTGGTGGGTTCTGAAGGGATTGTCAGTAGCGAATCTGGCATTGTTATTATAGGAAGTTGCTAATTTGTTAAGGTTAGTTTTCTTAAGGTTGGTAAAAATAGGTGAAGCATACAGAAGGGTTGAGATTAGATGTGAGTGAGCGATCTTGGCTCTGGCTGCTGGGGTTAAAAAAGGTTTTATTCTATATAAGGAGCCTATTTTTCTGTTGACTATTTTAATGGTGTTATTTATATGGTAATCAAATGAGAGGTTATTGTCAATGGTTATTCCTAAAAGTTTAGTGGTAGAGTCTGGGAAAATAGCAGTGCTATTATTTGAAGAGATTGAGAAATCTAAGGGGGAGGACCTAGTAGTGGGAGTAAAGAGAAGGAGTTTTGTTTTTTTGGCATTAAGAAGGAGACGTTTGGTAAACCATGTTTCTACAGTGTTGAAAACATTTTGAGTAAGAGAATATAGTTCAGATGGAGAGGTTGCTGAGCATATTAGTGTGGAATCATCTGCATATTGAATGCAGGTGGCTTGAGGAATTGCTACACGGAGATCATTAATAAATAATGAGAAAAGAAGTGGTCCAAGAATGGAGCCCTGAGGGACCACGATGGTGACAGGTAAAAAGGATGAAATTTGATTTTCCCAGAGGACTGCCTGTTGCTGAGGTATGATCTAAACCATTTAATGGCCAGAGAGTCAAAGGAAAGAGATTCAAGAATATTGATTAAGAGGGTATGGTTTACCATGTCGAAAAATTTATAGAGGTCAATAAAGAGTGCAGATGAGAGGATGTTTTTGTTACGGTTTCTATTGATGGTATCTGTAAAGGATAGAAGGGCAGTAGTGGTACTATGTGATGGCCTACCATGTTGGCAGTTTGCTATTAAGTTATGTTGAGAGAGATGATGTAAAAGGTGTTGTTGAATGCATTTTTCCATAATTTTTGCTAAGGGTGATGAGAGCAATTGGCCGATAGAGTAATCATTAGAGTTCCCACCTTTATGTAAGGGGATAATGTGGGAGATTTTCCAAATATCTGGGATGGTTCCTTCTTGGATTGTCCTATTTATAAGGTTAAATATAGGGTAGGCAATTACTTTGGCTGCTTTTTTGAGATATTGGGTAGGAAGTTGGTCAGCAGATGGAGTACATGGCTTGAGTTTTTGAATAAATTTATAGATGAGAGAAGTATAGATGGGTTGTAGTTTGAATTTAGATAGAGTGTGGTAAGTTGATGGGAAGGCTGGAGTTTTCTGAGATAAGTTGACTAGCTAGAGATTGTATAGTCTCAGTGAAGAAAGAGTTAAATGTATTGGCAGTTTGATGGGGAGTATTTGGATCTGCATCAAGTGGGGTGGGTGTTCGGGAGTTACTTGGGGAAAGGAGCTTATTAATGCAAGACCAGAACTTTTGAGGATTATTTTGATGAGTTTGTTGGAGTTTACAGTAGTAGTTTTTTTATCTGTAAGTATTGTCTTTTTGTACTATTTCTGAGCTGCCTAAAATGTAGATGATCAGGGATATTTCTGTTAGATCTCCATTTAGCCCAGACTTTGTTCCTAAGCATAATTTAATTTCTAGTTTCATTAGAAAGCCATGGGGCTGGGTTAGACTTCATTCTGATGGAACGTTTAGGAGCATGCTTATCCAGGATAGATAAGAATGTAGAGTTAAAATACTTTACAGCCTCTTCAAGTGGAAGGGTTTTTAAAGGGTTCCAGTTGCATGCTTTAAGCTCAGTTTGAAATAATTCTGAGTTAAAGTGTTTGGTAGAGCGTGTTGTCCTAAAGGTGGGGAGGTTTGGAAAATCCTTCTTTTCTCTTATGATGTAGGTCAAAGAATGATCACTTACATCATCTGGCAGGGTTCCTACCTTGTAAGTTTTTATTTCAGATTATTTATGAGTATCCAGTCTAAGGTGCACTCTTTCTTATTAGGTTTGTTAATTCTGGTTGTAGAGGTTATGGTTTGGGTAAAGCCATGGTGGTTAATATGAGAGGTAGGATTTTCAGCACTAACACTTTTCCAGTCAATGTTAAAGTTGCCTAGTAATATTGTTTCTTGGGGGTAAATAGAAGACACCCAGCTTAGAAAAGCCTCTACTGTAGTGATATTATTTCCAGGTGGTATGTAAATGCAGATAATGTATAAAGATTTGTTTGCATTGATTTGAGGTTTAGTAATGAGGACTTCTGCATTACTATCCTGGGTTGGATTAGAAGGTAGGGTGGAGATATGAAGCACGTTTTTAAATAGAATTGCTACTCCACCATCTTTACATTTTGTTCGGTCTTGTCTCACTATATTGTAGCCTTGTGGAATAATTTCATTGTCTTTAGTTTCTGGTTTCAGCCAAGTCTCAGTGAGGGAGAGGATATCAAAGGAGTGAATAGGAGGGCATGGAGGCGAGCTACTTTATTATTAATGCTTTGGATATTAAGATGACCTATTAGGAGAGAGCTATTGAGTTTAGGGTGGGTTGTTTGGATAGTAGGGTTGGTAGGGCCAGGGTTGGGGTGGATGTCACCATCTTTTAAGGAGGGATTATTTAGTTTTGTTACTGAATTGTTCCTAGGGTAAGTTTGAATTTTCACTTTTTTTTCTGAGGGTAAATTATGTTTAATGTGGGAGAGTCTATGGTATTTAGGTAGTAGGTAACTGGGAGTGGAAGTTATGTTAAAATGTCTGTTGGAGGATATGTGTGTGTAAATTGCAGTTTGTTTGTGGGAATGGTTAAAATGGAAATAGTGCAGTTTTTCAAAGGAGGTAAGAAGGTAGGTAGAGATGAGGGTAGTTGAGAGTGTTAGCTTGGTTAGATTAGGTATAAGCATCTTAAAAGGAATTATAGAATAAGAACTCAAGTGTAGGGATGAAATAGGGAGTGAGATGTAGAGTAGAGGAAGATAAAAGGATAAAGGAAGTGAAGAGAGGGGGCACATACATATACAAGTTAAGAGTAGGAGGATATGGTAAAGGTACTCAAAGGAGTGGCTTATTGTGAGTAATTGTTAGAAGGTGGGGGTGTGGCTAAAGTATGTGGGATGGGGTGAAGTATGGGATTGGTTGGAAGAGAGAGAGGGTGTGGTTAGGGAAGTATAAGTGTAGGACCCCTGGGGGTGGGTGGGAATTAGGGGTAGGGTAGGGGAGTGGAGTGAGCCCGTAGGGCGAACGGAGCAGGTCACAGCTGAGAGAGGCTGAGAGGCAATCAATTATGGAGAGAGACTGAGTTCTGCAGGTGTAGGAAAGGTAAGAGACATATTCTGTTACTAAGTAGCAGAAAAAAAGGTGAACAAAGTTATAGCTGTGCTAGGGAGACAGTTATAAAAAACAGTTTTATAACAGAGAGAGAGATATTTATAGAAAGTGCTAAGGCAGGAAAGGAGGTTTATACAGAGGGTTAATTGAGGGGGACTTAGTATTTCAGCGTCTGTTGCTGTTGCTCCAGGGCTGATGTCAGGTAGTCAGGGGTATAAAAACAGGCAGCCGACACCATTATGTCAGTCTTTCTTGCCGAGGAGCCCGAAACAGTTCGCACAAGTGCCGGTTGGCCACTACCTGAGTTTTGTTATCAAAGTGAATTATCCTGAAGTCTTCTAAAGCTAAGTACCCCGTTGGGGATCCTTTTTTCTTCCTCTAACCGATGTCAGAAAAAGTTAACAATTGTCTTGCCTGTGGAAAGCAAATACCACACAGAGATTTTCATTCTTACTCGTCACCTGTTTAGGCCCAGACCACGACGTTCCTCACTGTCAGTTGTGTGCCTTGTTCAATGCCCGAACTGTTCATCATCGGGCCCTTATTGTCGCTAAATACTTTTCATTCTCAAACTCCATATTCCGAAATGGCTTTGGTAAGCCATCCGACTACCGATCTACAGAAAAAACTAAAGGATAAA
Source organism: Protopterus annectens (assembly GCF_019279795.1). NCBI lineage: Eukaryota > Metazoa > Chordata > Ceratodontiformes > Protopteridae > Protopterus > Protopterus annectens. The sequence continues at coordinate 873,137,293 of NC_056741.1, read as the reverse complement.
GACAGAGACAGACCGCACAGGTCCAAAACTGCCGCCAACGCTTCCATTAAGCTAGTCGCCAGTTTGCCGGTACTCAATGAGGTGCTTTCGCAGCCCCTGATGCCCGCTTCAGTGGATTCGCAGGCCTCTACTGAGACCTGTTTGGAGTCCGGTATGTAGCGAGACTCTCCTTCAATGGAACTTGCGGATGTCTCTACCTTGGATAGGTCTGGAGCCACTGAGCAGGCACCGGTTTTTGAGGAAGTTCTTCGCACTACCGATATTCAACACAAAGTGACGATTTCTTTCGCGTCTTCAGTTCTGTCTAAAACTACTGAGCTTCTACGGCCAAGAGTACGCACTAAAAAAAAACGATGACCCAAACTCATGCACCTGCTTCCTTGCCACAACATCAAATGCTTAAAATGGCAGAAGACCTTATTATATTGATTAGGGGAAGTCAGCCTTCCCCTGCTAAGAGAAAAAGAGACCTGTCCCCAGCAGCTTTAACAGACCAAGAGTCTGATGTCTCTGAGGTATTCAGTTGTGAAGACTTGCCTCTATCTGCTTATGAGGATTCAGATGCAGAGGAATCAATTCCCTCTGCTTCCCCTCCAGAGGATTTTTTTTTTGGTGAAACCTTACGTACGCATTTCAACTGGGAATGCCAAGACTATCCTCAGTCCAAAAAGAGACTCGGAGAATTTCTAGACTTGCAACAACATAGGCCTTTAGCAATACCCCCAGTCCGGGAAGTTGTGGATGATGTCTTTATAGAATCTAGTTTAACTCCTGATACTTTACCCCCTGCTCCTAGGAAGCCAGACAGGTACTACAGAGTTCCTGACTCTCTCAAATTCCCTTTAAAAAATCCTACTGCTGACCCAGAGGTCGTCTCCCAAGGGCCTAAAGGTATCAAAGCAACTACAACTAAGAATCCCACTTCTTCGAACAGGGATTCCAGAGCTTTAGACAGGTGGAGTAAAAATAGTGTACACCTCTACAACTCTCGCCATTGGGGCTTTGAATTGCCAGTTTCACATGCTGAAGTATCAACAACATATTATGGAACTTATTAAGCAAAAAATAGCTACCTTCACGGACTGTGCAGAAAATAAAAAATTACGAGAGCTTATGCATTCTGCAAGCCAGGTCAGCAAGCATGCATTGCAGTGTGGCTTTGACGCCCTAGAAGCATCTTGCAGGCCAGCATTCACTGGTTCTGTACTGAGAAGGCATGCTTGGCTTAAGGAGCAGACCTTGCCAGACCATGTCAAATCAAAATTACTAGACACTCCTTTGAATAAGGACAATCTATTTGGCACCAGAGCAGAAGAGGTTCTTAAAAAGATGGAAGAAAAAGCTAAATCTATGCAGACAGTCAAAGATTTCTTGCAAGTACAGTCTCCTAGATTCAGTAGACATTGCACCTCGAAACATTGGTCCTTTCCAGCCCCCTTAAGGCCATTTCAAACTAGACACAGGGGAAACAGACCCCCCCCCAGACTACAGTCTCAGGGTATGCAGAGATCTAAGCAACGGAGTGCCTCCACTTCAGAAACAGGGAGTGCTAAGCCACCCCCTTATGGTAAGATTTCCCAATGATTTCTCAACTCCACTCACCACCTCTGCTCAACTGCTTGTGCCCCTAGGAGGAAAACTTGCCTATCATGCACAAAACTGGACTTCCATCACCAAAGACCGATGGGTCCTCAACATTGTATCCCAGGGGTACAAAGTTTACTTCCACACACTGCCAAGCCCAAAAGGGTTCCCAGACCTTCCTCCAAACCGGTGGGCAAAGGCACAAAACCAAGTTCAATCCCTGCTCTCTATAAGGGCAATTCAGCCTGTTCCTGCAAAATAGGTAGGTCAAGGGTTCTATTCCAGACTTTTCCTGGTACCCAGAAAAGAGGGCACTTGGCGCCCAATCCTAGACCTTTCCATCCTAAATACCTTCTTGGTGTTACCAAAATTGAAAATGCTCACCCTACAGCAGCTTCTTCCTATGCTGGCCAAAGATGCCTGGTTAGCTACCCTAGACTTAAAAGAAGCCTATCTGCACATCCCTATAAGGGACTCCTGCAGGAAATATCTTCGCTTCAGGGTAGGATCTATGCATTATCAGTTCTCTGCACTTCCCTTTGGCGTATCCACTGCTCCCAGAGTATTCACAAAATGCCTGGCTCCAGCCATTGCCTACTGTAGACAGAGAAAAATTCAAAATTTCCCGTACTTGGACGACTGACTGATCCAGGCAAACAGTCAGGAAATGCTGTTGCAGCACCTGACATTTGTAAAAAAAAACCTTCTAACCTCCTTGGGGTACACCATCAACGAAAATAAATCAAAACTAGTTCCCAGTCAAAAGATTGTATTCCTGGGAGCAAGCTTGGACACAGCATCCCAGATGGCATTCCTTACACCAGAAAAACAAGCCTATCTGACAGACTACTTCAGTCAAATGGCCACCAGAACCCAACTATCCGCAAGGAAAATCCTGCAAGCCCTAGGGTTCATGGCCTCATGCATCCTACTAATTCCATATGCCAGACTGCATATGAGGAAACTTCAGTGGTACTTAAAAGGTTTTTGGTGCCAACATTCTCAGGACCTGGAAACCTAAAAAGTCTTTGGTGCCAACATTCTCAGGACCTGGAAACCGCCATTCCTATCATACCTTGTCTAAGGACAAAGTTTCTTTGGTGGGCATCAGCATACAACCACAACAAGGGACTACCCTTTACTCAACCCCACACCGCCCAGACCCTAACCACAGACGCATCAGACTGTGCTTGGGGGGGGGGGGCACCTGGACAAGTGGATTCAGGGCCACTGGAGCCCAAGTCAAATTCATCTGCACATAAACCAAAAAGAGATGCTAGCTGTGCAGCACGCTCTAACAGCTTTCAGATCCCTACTCTCACCAGGACCCCTGCTAATAAAAACAGACAACACTACAGCTATGTGGTACATCAACAAGCGGGGGGGAACCCACTCTTACCCTGTGGAACATGGCCTTGGACATGCAGGTCCATCTGCAACCTCAATTCCTCCCAGGCAAACAAAATTCACTGGAAGACAACTTAAGCAGAAATCTCCTAGACCTACATGAGTGGCAATTAGAGCTCAGCACCTTCAGCCTTTTGATTCAGAAATGGGGGACCCCAGAGGCGGATCTCTGTGCCTCCCCCTGCAATCACCAGCTCAGTAAATTCTGCACCAGGACAACTCACAGCATGGCCTAGAAAGTGGATGCCCTATCCTTCCAGTGTGTAAACCTCTCAATCTATGCATTTCCTCCCTGCCCCTTCTCTCAAGATAAGACAGGACAGAACAAGGACAATTCTGATTGCCCCGGACTAGCCATGCCATCACTGGTACCCACTCCTGCACAGCCTGTCACCGGTGCCACCCTGGCACCTACCCCAGAGCCTGACCCTGCTCACTCAGCATCCACAATTGCAAACCCTAAATCTTGCAGCCTGGCTTATTCCTTGAATTCTCCCCCAGTGACCAGCCTAAGCAAGCAGATACTGGACGTCATTCTTGAAGCCAGAAGACCCGGTACAAGGAAATCCTAGGCTGATAAGTGGAAAAGGTATTGCTCCTCGATTCAGTCTAAAAGGGAGGGCACAACTATGCCCTCCCTACCGCTAGTCTTAAATTACTTAGCAGATCTTCTCCACAGTAGCCTATCCTTTTCCTCCATTAATATCCATGCCTCTGCCATCTCGGCGCATTACAACTCTGAGCTGCCCCTATTCTCTCATCATGTCATTAAACAGTTACTGAGAGGGGAAAACAACTTAAAGCCACCAAGGAGAGCACCCACCCCTGCTTGGGACCTTAGCTTTGTACTGAAAAAGCTCACACTGCCCCCTTTTGAGCCTGCAGCGTCAGCAGACTTAAAATTTCTCTCTTGGAAAACAGCATTGCTCCTGGCCATCACTTCAGCGAGAAGAGTGTCTGAGCTACAAGCACTTATGGCTGTGGAACCCTTCATTATTTTTCATCCTTCATTATTTTTCATGCTGACAGGGTCTCCCTCAGGACTAATGCTTCCTTTATGCACAAAGTGGTGTCCTTTATGCCCAAAGTGGTGTCCAGTGTGGCTCTCAACCAATCTATCCATTTGCCAACCTTTTTTCCTAATATTCAGAATAAACGGGAAAGGTTCCTGCACTCTTTTGATGTGCACAGACAGCTCAGATTCTACTTTGATAGGACTAAACCCTTCAAGAAATCTGACCAGTTACTACTCAGTTTTGCACCAGGGGCAGAGGGCAAGGCCATTTCAGAACAGACAATTTCCAAATGAATAGCACACTATATCCATTTCTGCTACAAACACCATGGGAAACCAACCCCTCAGGGGTCAGAACACATTCCACTAGGACAACTTCTACCTCTATAGCATTCCTCAGGGGAGTCCCTACCAGGGACATTCTGGAGGCTGCTACCTGGAGCTCTGTACACACATTCACCAAACATTACTACCTGCCTATATTTTCCAAATCCAGGGTGGGTTTTGCAACTGCTGTCTTGCAGGGCATACTAGCCAGCCCAAACACTTCTGAATTGCCTCCACCCTTTCTACAGCTTTGGGAATCAACCCGTGTGTGATGACTGTAACAGTGAAACACGAATAACATAGTACAGTTGTGTACACTCACTGTAAATGTAGATGTACGAGTGTATTCACAGTTGCTGTCCTGGTTCCCCCCTCCAGCCCCCTTCTCACTCTCTCCTCTCTGCATATACTACTCACCCCTTGCAGGGGTATTGGTATTGGTATTTACTTTTTATTGATGGAGATTTTTCCACCGTAGCTTAGCTCCCTACTGGGGGGCTCCTGACATTTGAGGCAAGAAAAACTGATGTAATGGCATCGGCTGCCTGTTTTTATACCCCTGACGACCTGACGTCAGACCTGGAGCGACAGCAACCGACGTAGAAATACTAAGTCTCTGGTATTCGGGCCGACTGAGGGCTACCTGCAGGCAGATAACCCAAGTGTGATGACTTCAACAGTGAATACACTCGAACATCTTCATTTATGGTAAGTGTACACAACTGTACTTAAGTTTTACTCATTCTCCTCTTGAACCATCAGCAAAATGGTGAAGTTTAAAAAATTAAAAATTATGACTATTAGTGACAGAAAGCAAATGTGTAAGCTGTATATGTAATCAAAAATGTTAAATGTTATTGACAGTATGTATACATAATGACAAAATTGTTTGAGAAACTGAAAGTTGTTCGTAGTGTTAAAAAAAAAAAAGGAGGGGAGTTCTCCAAGAATCCTGCATTTTGACATATGAACCTGCCATTTTCAGTTTTGGATTGTCGCATTTTTTTCTCCCTGCATTCCCTATGGTGTTTGCCAAATGGAGGAAATCATGATAATATTTTTGTCTACCTGGTTGACTGGCTGCTGCTGGTCCCATTGGTTGGTGATCTTTTGACGTGCAAGAACTTTCTGTTTATTTTTTCAGTCTTGTAGGATAACATTGAACACTGCAAAGTCCCAGTTGATGCCCACATAGCCCATCGCATTCATTGAGTGTATGTGATGGGCAGGTATGAAAGCTATGTACTTAACCATAATGACAGATTTGGATTGCAACTCTGTATTCATTACTATTCCCACCCTTTTCCCAGTCTTGGCCTTACTGGCCTGTTTAGTTGCTCATAAAGTTATTTAACTTGTTTATAGTTGGGCACTCTGGCATGTGGAATATTTCTCCCTACAGACAGGATTTTCTTATTACTTTTGTTTGTCTCTCAGGTACTGCATATCCATTCTGTTCTGGCAGCTCTTTGTCAATTTTCCCTGGCATCTTTGCCTGTTTGCAGTTTACATTTACTTGGTGCACAACAACCAGTTTCATATGAGAGTATTACTGTGGAATCATAAAGTTCAATAGAATCTGTTATTGGACCTTCTAGACTTCACAGTAAGGGATCATCTCAGGTGGTAGATTCATAAGCCCAACCTGTCTCTGGCAGCCCCTTCCAAGCACCCACTCTGGCTGTGATGGTTGCCACAGAGAATATCTAAACTGCTGTAAGGTGGGGGAGTGGTTATTTTCAGGAGCAGAGTCTAAGGACATGGTCAAAGACAGATGTCACTGCGCATATCACTTTTCTGTAAATGAGAACAGTCATTCTGACCTTACAGGCATTTCAGGACTCCCTCCCTACCTATTCCTACCCCGTATGCCAGGAGACTGTAAGAGTTTGGTAATGGGACTTTGCAACGAATTACCATCTGACTACCAGCCATACTGCAGGGCAAACCAGCTGATGCTTATCTAGACCTGACCTTATCTAGAGCTCTCTTCCATTGCTGGGGGGAAATTTTGCTGCGCACACTTTGCATCATAAACAAATACAAAATGCAAGAATTATTTCCCCATTCTTTTTCCATTGGGAGTTTATTTAAGAAATGCACTAATCCAGAGAAGTTCAAGGTACACAAGAGCAAATCATTTTAATGTCTCTCTCTTTCACTCCAGCAAGTGCGGTTTCCCTTCCTATGGCCGCACCTTCTGGAAAGGCCTGGATATCTGAGACCAACCAGTAGATTTTGTCTCACTCTTCTGGCAAGCTGCACACAGACCTTTAACTCCCTGTGCCTAACCGCATGTTTTTTTTTTTTTTTTTTTTCCAGTTACATTAATGGCAAGGAATCCTTTTACCCACCAAAGCTGGTGCAGATTCTCTGCACAGAAACCCGACAGCAAAATATATGCAAAAGTAACTGGACTGATTTTTCCATTTCTGACATTCCCTGGCTCATAAATCCTTTCACTACTGTGATTTTGTCCATTTTAGAGTGGAGTATCTGTTCCATATTTTTTATTCTAGTCTGACATATTCTGTGGTAAAAATATGCGTACCTACATCTGATTTGTATCGCAGCACCGACTGTTTGTCCATTTCATCTTTAAAAGTATGTAAAAATATTCTCAATGGCACTTTTCCATCGCATTCATCAGTAAAGACTCTTATCCATCCCTGAGATCTTTATTTTGTTTTAGGAAATCTAAGCTATCCACAGTGTGTGAGTGCAGATCTTGTGAACATATTGGAAAACTATATTTCTGGCCATTGTTACTTCAACCTGAGGAATTTCTGAACAGAAAGCCTAGTGCATTCATCTTTCCAAATAGTGTCCCAGAGTGACTGAATTTCACTGAGAAAAAGCCCTCTTTTTGTTCTTAAAATTGCAATATAGACAAATTTAAACCAAGCCATCACTTTAGTAGAATTCTTCCCAAATTATTGCAGTTGAGGAGAATATCTGTTGCACTGTATGAATGGTCACAGACTACTCAAATTTAGTCTTGACGGAACAAAGACATAAATTAAATACTACCAGCTTTTTGTATCATACTCTAAGAAGACCTTTGACATCAAAGTGTTGAACCTAACCTTGTCTAAATGGCTTTCATATCGTATCAGATTTTTATAGTAAATACAGCAAAACTGTGCCCCTTTCTGTTAGGGCCATGGCTACTTTACAGGCATTCTGGATAAATGCATCCTTGGATAGGATGTCTTTTGTTGAGCCTTTATAAATTGGATGCATTTTCCAGAGCCAAGTCTTCCTTTTTTGCCACCATTATTCTGGGGATTCTTTTATGAGAGGTTTAAGATTTGGTTTTGCCAGTAATGAGAGTGGAACTCCAGTTCCAGGTATGAAAGCTTTGTACTTAACCATAATGACAGATCTGGATTGCAACTCCATATTCATTACTATTCCCACCCTTCTCCCAGTTTTGGCCTTACTGGCCTCTTTAGTTGCTCACAAAATTATTTAACTTGTTTATAGTTGTTATGGCTCTTTTATTTTTTCAGTTGTCAGAGATCTGAATAGGGGTGTAGAGGAGCCTGTCATTCTGAGGTGGGGATATTGTTACACTCAGAAAGTTTCTATTGCCAGACTAAGTTCATAGGTAGGTTCATAGGTAGGTACTAGGCTATCTGCCCTGGGGCCTATACAAGCCCAACCAAAAAGGTACCCTGGCTTTTGCCACCCAAAAAAATTATTTTCCTGTGCCACTGTTGAGCAGAGCCACAGAGGTGATCCCCGGGGTGAATTTCCTATAGGTTCATAGGTAAGTCCTGGGAATCTTAGTCCTGTTAGTAATGGGTTTGTAACTGTCATCCAGTTTTGTTATCATGGTAATTACATAACTTAAATGTCTACAGCAGAGCTGGCGTGTTTACAAATCATCCAGGCATATCTAATCTTCTTTAGCTAGGACTAATTAATTTCTGAGCCTGTTCCTTTGTGCTTATTTAAAATAGTAGGAAAACTTGTGTGGCCATGATAATAGTTGGCTGATGAACATTGAAGTGATGAGTTGGGATCTGTAATTTCAAGTTTGGGGGTACAGCTAGTATGCTTATCTCTACAAGCAAAACGTCTTGAGCTGTTTTTTCTTAGAACCAAAGGAAAAGGTAGAGGATGGGTGCTTGAGGTTCAGTGCCTGATAAGTTTCATCATAAACTGTGCTGATCTCAAAAAATGTGTTCAACACATTTTTTTAAAATATTCTTTTTTCCATTTGGAGCAAGCTTCACGTATCACCCTTGACACCCCTGAATTTGATTTAATTTAATCAACTCACAGTTTGCTGTACCTGCGGGTAAGGCTAAACCCCATTTTGATGTTTTGCCAAATAGTGAAAATGGTTTTGCCATGTTATATTATATGATAATTTGACCTTCATACAGCTGGTAGAATATCAGGCGGCACTATTCATAAATTTTGTGCACTATGGAGTAGAGCTGCTGTACAGTAGAATGGGGTACCCAAGCACTATGTGATTCCTAGAAACTGGTGCACAGTGGGGTAGACCATGTACACACTTCTGATACCTTACCACATTTTGTAGCCATAGTACTCCGTACACATGCAAATGACCCCCACTACCACCAGGATCGTACTCTGTCCACAAACTTTACACCAGCCGTATGCAGGGTAATCCCAGTGATAAACTTTAAAGGACTTGAACCATGTACCTGGAGATGAAGTAGTGCTTGTGACTGCAGTGATTCCCCCTTTCTTTCTGATATATTACTCAACTACCAGAGCTAGTCAGTTCACCATTGATGAATTAAAAAAAAGTGTTTTGCATAATGGGAGGAAGTGGACCAACAGTAGAATTCCCTGTTTTGCAGGCATCCCTTGTAACACAACCACACCTTTCTCCAACCCCAAAGTGGTGTTACCAAACTTCCTGTTCCATGGCACCAGATGCCTTCATTACCATAATATGGTAAAACCTTTATCTCCACCATTATGCTTCAAGAATGAATGATGATTTTTTTATGAATTCCCTGTAGGTATGGCTGTGTAACACAACATAAATCAGCTATTTACCAGGGTCGACCAGGCATACCTTAGTAAGTAGCTTTTCCCTTCTGTGCTTTTTTATGCTTTAGTACAACACGATGGTCAGGAATGTCTTCAACACTGGAGTACATTGTACCTGACTGTGTGCTGTGTGCCACCTGTATACCATTCATAAAAAAAGATTCCTTAGTACTCTCTTTGTCAGTACTTTGATCATTGTCTAGGAATCACGGTACCGATAGTCAGTGTACCAAAAGTAGTTCGCAGAATGCATGTATGCAACTGAGTTCTGTGTCTGTGAATCCAGATGCCCATTTTGGCACTTTTGTCTGATCCTATAAAACTATTGTGGAGATGTAATTATAGCACTTGTAACAGGCCATGTAGTGAGTGACTCCTTCCCAAAAAATGTTGACTGGTTGCCTCAGGGGCCATTTATTAAGACTGTGACAATAAAGATTCAATAGTAGCAGTACTGTTCTTCAGGAGAGATTGTTGAAATTGTCCATAGTTGGCAGTCTTATTTTGTTAGATATAGGAGTTAGTGAGAAGATAAAAATGATTACAAGAATTGTCTTTGATTAGTAGACACTTTTAAACTAGGCTCTGACACATTTTGGTGTGTCCATCTTTTTGTTATTCACAAGTAACCATTTTGGTGCTTTATCATTGCTGGATGAAACCCTGAGAATGATAACAAGTACAGGTTCTGTCACTAGGTGTAATTATGTTTTATGTTTTCTCACATTGTTCTGTTCAGATATTTTTTAACTGTTTAATCAAGTGTAGTGGGAAAGATGAGTGCAATTTTAGCCATCCCTCAGTAATGCCACCTAAATCAGGAACACCGGTAATTTATGAGAGGCAGTATATCTTGTTGGTGAAAGTGACTGTAAAAAGCAATACCATGCTTTGAATACCTTTTAGGTGCTAGAAGTGCAAGTTGTAGATGTATTGTTGATTGTTTTGTAGGCCCTGGACTGAAATCCAGTCACCTGATTTGAGTAAAAATTTTAAGAAGTACCATGGGATTGAGTTACAGTTGTTAGAGCTCTGCCAGCCCAGTTTTCATTGTTTAAAATGCTTTTTTGAGAGCCACCAAAAAAAGACACTTGGACCTTTTGGCCATCTTTGTGAACTAGGGGTTTTGGCTGTAGGGATTGGCTGAGGAGAAATGGAATGATCTGCCTAGCAGTAGCTTATTTGTCACTGCCTGGGGGAGATGATGTTGTCAGGGTCCCCCAACACCCATAGCAGGAGCACCATGTGGAAGAAGACCTAGAATTATGACGTATATATTTGAGACTCAGGTAGGTCAACCTTTCTAAGAATGTGTAACAGTCTTGGATTATGGGCGTGCAGAAACAAGTACCTGCTCTAACTTAGTAGCACCGCACCGTGTTTTTCAGCAGAGAGGGTCATTGCTTTTAACATTCAGCAACTGTCCTAACTTAATGCTGAGTAAATACTCTAAACCACATTTGCCAGCCGCCTCTTCAAGAGTCTTCGGACATTGGGGAACATGGGGAATAAATAGGCCACGGGCTTTGGTGATCAAGAATTGGAGAGGTGTTTAGCATAAAAGTGTTTTAAAATAAATGACTCTTGTTATTAACAGTTTAGTTTTAACAGCAAGGCCCTTTTGTAGCTGTCCTTTCCTGGTCCCTGTCCATGCACTTGCCTTCTATCCCATTTTTTCTTGCTGTGTCACGTCTTGTACAGTAAGGTCTTGTTTTGGTTTCCTTCTTTTTTTCTCCTCACAAGTAGTCTTAGATCTGATGTCTTTTTTGTGAGGTTCAGCCTTTGAGTTGTTGGATCTGACCTCAGCACCTTTTAGAAGTTTTGGATCCATGGCTCTGACTCCTCCCCTACCCATAATCCTTCTCTTCTTCCAAATACCTCAGATATTGTTTGCTACCTTATCAAGAATAACATGTTTTTGAGGGCTCTGACAGATACTTGTTCAGATAAATTGTTAGTTGGTTCACTCAGTGCCATCTCCATCAGTATCTTTCTACCTTTCACCTCCCTTTTTTTATATTTATATACATTATGTAAAAAAAATATGTACATATGTAATTCTTTCTCTTTCCATTAGTACTTACTTAAGCAATAATCCACAATTGGATATGGGTATGTTGTGATTTACCCACGGTTGGCATGGTTTGATCATAAAGACAAAATTCAAGTGATTTAACAAAGCCACCAATGGGTAAACCGTGATGTGACCACACCCAGGAGTGGATTATTGCTATTATACAGTGGCATTATTTGAGAAAGAAATTGTTTACCTTTCTAAAATAATGTCATTGTATAAGGGTTGATGAAATGTTCCTCTTTCCTCTGCATTTCTCCTTCTTTACTGATGTACTGAGCTTATGTATGGGACTTGTGTCCTTACCTTACACAGTACATCAGTGCAGTGCAGGGGAAGCAATGGAGAAAAGAGAAAAAAGCCCAGAATAGAAGGAAAATCAGGTACTTTTCTTTTTCTTTATTTTCTTTATTTTTGAGAACCTACCTGATTTTTCTTTTATTTTGCACTGTCCTCAGCATATTTCAGTAAAAACTCCAGCCAGTCAGTGATACTTCAGCAACCAGACATTATTGTATTGCTATATGCTCAATTTACAACAGTCATCATGCTCTTTTTTGAATACGAATATACGAATGAGCTGTCATTGTATAATATACCTTAATCGCCTCTATCTTCTATTTTGGAAACTGTCACCTGCATATTTTCTTGGTGTAATTTATAGTTGGCTAATATTTGCTGATTTTCTTTGCAACAGGACAGTGGTGTATCTTGGAATTAGTGTGCCTTTCTGTGTGTCTTTCCATGGCAGACAAAGTTCAAGGTTTTAAAAGGTGTTCAGCCTGTGGCCACAAGATTCTGGCACAGGATCCGCACTCCTGCCTGGGGGCAGCTCATTTTGATGTTGAATATGAGGCGTGTGCTTCTTTTGGTATCAGGGGAACCTTCATGGTCGTAGAGGTAAATTAGCCTTGAAGGGTCTTAACCCTGCTTATGCAGTTGTCTTTACCCAGACTACTACTTCCACTGCTACTTCTCCTGTGTCCCAAGCTCAAACAAGGGAAAACCCTAGACAAAAAGAAAAGGAGAAACCTAAGTAAAAAGAAAGGAAGAAAGACAAATTGTCAGGAATGAAGTCAGACAAGTCCAGAAATGGTCTCTAGTTCCATTAGAATCTGAGTCTGGCTGCAAAAATTCCAAGACAAATGGATCCGACGACTCCTTGGATCTAAACACTAACACTGCCTCCCCATTTCTTTCCAGAGTCCATTAGTCCTCAGCTCCATTCACCTTTCCTGTAGCAGAGGTACTTGTCAAGACCACCTTTAGTGGCTTCATCTTCCAGGTCTGTTTGATCATTGAGGAAACTTACCAAGGCCAAGGATGATGCAGAGCATTTTTTGGATAAAAATTCAACTAGGGTTTCTTCTGACACCATCCGCACAGGACATTCTGAGAATGCTTCAACAGCCCCTTCATTGATATCACCTATTCTGCTCCATCTCTCGAATCTGAGGCCCACAGATCCTAGCCTCCCAGGAGCACTCATGTCTGAGTCAGCAGTCTTGCTGACTTGAGCGTCGACTGTTTCCCCCAATCTTTCACCTTTGTTACCTTCAGATCATGATGAGTATCGAAGTTGAAGCGTTGGTGTCAGGCCTCTAGGTGTGAAGTCAGTATCGACACTTTTGGAGCCAACTCCCCTCCTCAGAACCTCTGCACTCAGTAATTCGACTCCATTGTTGATTTCAGATCTGGGGTGGGGTGAATTGGTTGAGGCTGTTTTTACACTTCTTTATGGAGGGTAGGAAAGTCTACTTGCCCTGATCTCAAGGGTTCTTGCCAGATGAAGAGAAGAGGTGCTTTCTACACACTTGGTTCCGTCCCAACCCCTTTTAGACATTGCATCTAACTGTGCATATCTAATCAACAGGGACAGTCTGCTTCGGGGCTGCTGACCATGTGAGCTCCCAGTCTGATTCTGACCCATCTCCAGAAGTCTCATCAAGGCAGGGACCCAAAAAATAGAATTTTATAAGTATAAGCATTTAGATTTCTCCCCAGAATCGGTCACATAAGACAGATTTGGATGATGGGGACAGATCCTCGAGATCTCCTCTAATGAACGTCACTTTCAGTGATATTTTGGAACTGATGAAACAACAAGTGAGTTGGTCCACTAATACACCCTTCCCTCTGAGGAATCTGTGTTCCTCAAGGCTTTTTGAGCTGGGTATTCCACCTTCTGGGCGGCATCCCCCCTGCTGATGCACCTGGTAGCTCATCAGAATTGAAAGGATCCATTTATAGCTGAGCCAGTTCCCAAGAAGCCAGATAAAATGTCAGTCACATCTAAGGGCAGAGCACACTGGAACAAGGGCCCCTCAGCTGATGTCATGACTGTGATGGAGGCCACTAACAAGAAGCAGTCTGAGGAGAGTATGCCTGTCCATCCTCCTAATAGGGAATCAAGAATATTGGAAATGTTTGGGAAATGGATGAATGCGTCGGAGACTATCACACTCTGAGCTGAACCACCTGGCTCATATGTTATGTTTCCAGAAGGACTTAACTAAGAAACTCACCAAGTCCCCCTCAGGTAACATAACAGTGGACATTCAAAAAAAAACAAAAAAACAGTGGAGTCCCAGTTGACTACTCTGCAGTCAGTGTCCAACTTATCCATGTGTCTGTGTTCTAATGCAGCTGATGCTATGGTGGGAGCAAAAGAAACAGGCATAGCCACCCGCAGGCACTCCTGGATGGGACTGTATGATTTTGCCGAATGCTTCAAGACATCTTTCTTTAACACTCCCTTTCATGGTTTCACACTGTTTGTACCAGAGTTTAAGGAAACTCTCACCAGGAGTGAGCAGGTTGGCAAGACCCTTGGTACTTTTGGAAACCGCTTCTCTACCCCTCAGATAACCTTACCCAGGAACTAGATGGATGATAACATGATGTGGTTCAGAAAATCTCATGGGTTCAACCAGGAGGCTTCTGCATGCAAGCAGGTCCTCTTAAGGCAGAGGGGGGAGCAATTTCAATAGACATTGTGCAGTCTACTTCTGCCCCTAAGGCAGTCAAGGATTTTAAGATCCCTTTTCTGAGTAATACTTGCAACGCTCCTGAAGGATTTTCTGATTGCTGCATACTGGAGGCAGTCAGGAAGAGGGGGGGGGGGGTGCTGATCCCTGTACTGTCAAGCCTGGCAGGCCATCATACTAGATACTTAAGTGCACCACAGGCTACTTAATTCCCTTTGTTTCTCAACTCCTGAAGAGAAGGATTTCCATAGTGCCACCCCATCAGATGTAATCCGCAACAGCAAAAGTTTTAAAGCATTGGAAAAGGAGAAACTCAGCAGGTCCCCCAAACCAGTTAGAGTCTGGAGTCTATTCAGGTTCTTTTTAGTTCCAAAATGACGACCTAAGGCCAAGTTTGGACTTCAGTCAGTTTTGTAGATCAGACAATGATGTTCATTATGTTTCACTGTTGCAGTCATTACAATTGGGTTATCCTGCTGGCAGGCTACCCACAGTCGGCCCGAGTTCCAAAGTCTAGGTCCGGCATCGGTTGCTGTCGCCTTCTCCCTGAATTAAGTGCGCCAGGAGTATAAAAGATGCAGCCGACGCCATTTTCTTCAGTCTTTCTTGCCGCGCGGTGCCCGAAGCAAAAGCAGTTCGCAAGTGCCGGTCGGCCGAATCCTGAGATTTTCAAATTCTAATTTCAGATCCGAAGTCTTCATTAAAGCTAAGTACCCCATTGGGGAAACTTTTTTCTTGCTCCAGACCGATGTCAGAAAAAGTTAATAATTATATTTCTTGTGGGAAGCAAATACCTCATAAGGATTTTCATTTTTACTGTATTCCTTGACTAGGCCCTGACCATGACATTGCTAGTTGTCGGTTTTGTGCTAGATTTAACCAGCACACTATTAAGCGTCAGTACGATTTTGCATTTCATTACTTTGACCGAAGATTCAATTATATAATGCAGTCGGAACAGCCGATGACCGGAGTTTATAAAAAGCGCAAAAAAAAAGAAAACCATCCGAGGTCCAAAACCTACGACGAGGCTTCTGTTAGGCCTGTTGCCGGTTCTCAGTGAGGTGCTTTCACAGCCCCTGACGCCCGCTACCTCAGAGCCACAGGCCGCTTCCGACTCCCATGTGGAGCCGACTAGGCCGCTGGAAACTCAAGGTATTGGACACTTGGAAACTATTCCCTCAGATGGGTCCGGAGCCACTGAACACGCATCGGCTTCTGAGGGTGTTTTCAGGCCTACACAGTTATATGTAAAACCATCTTCAGCTTCAAAGGCAAAGACTAAAGCAGTTCTAAAGACAAAGAAACAAGTACAGCATTCTCCTGGACAGGCCTCCATGCCTAAAAAACAGATGCTTAAAATGGCCGAAGACCTAATTACTTTGATCAGGGGTTCCCATCCCCCTCCTGATAAGAGGCCTAGGCAAGAGATAGAATATAAATCCTCAGATCAGGTTTCCATTTCCACTGATTCTTCTTCTGAACAGGAATATTCCCTTCCTCCCTATGAGGATTCTGATGCTGAAGAATCTATCCCTTCAGCCTCTCCTCCTGAGGATTATTCTTTTGGGGAGACCCTGCATACTATGAGGGAGCATTTCCACTGGGAGAGTCAAGATTACTCTGAATCCAAGAAAAGGCTCAGAGACTTCCTTTTATTACCTCAGCACAGACCCCTTGCTATTCCTCCTGTTTTAGACATTGTAGATGTATTTTCAGAGTCCGGTCTGTCTCCTGACTCTTTACCACCAGCTCCTGTTAAGCCAGACAGATACTACAGGGTTCCTGATTCACATAATTTTCTATACAAAAACCCTGCTGCTGACCCAGAAACTATTTCTCAGGGTCCCAAGGGGGTCAAGGCTTCCACTGCAAAAAAACCCTATCCCCTCTGATAGGGATTCAAGGGCCATGGACAGATGGGGGGAAAAGATTTGTACTTCTGCTACCTTGGGTGTAAGAGTTTTAAATTGTCAGTTTCATATGCTTAAATATCAGCAATATCTAATGTCACAGCTTAAACAGAAAATGTTGACAAATTCAGAATGTGCAGAAAACAAAGAAATGCAGGATTTATTGCATGCAGCTGAACAAGTGGGAAAGCATACTTTGCAATGTAGTTTTGATTCTCTAGAGGCCTCCTGCAGGGCCGCAGTTACAGGTTCTGTCATTAGGAGGCATGCTTGGCTAAAAGAACAGAATCTGCCCGATCATGTTAAAGCAAAACTCTTAGATGCTCCATTACAACATGATATCTTGTTTGGTGTTAAAGCAGAAGAAGTGTTAAAGAAAATGGAGGACAAAGCTAAATCTATGCAAACAGTGAAGGATTGTTTACAGGTACAGCCTCCCAGATTTAGCAGGAACTGGCCTACAAAGAATTGGTCCTTTCCAGTGTCAGACAGGCCGCAAAGAGGCAGATACAGACGCCCCAGAGGCAGATCACAATGCCAAGGCTCATACAGGTCTAAACAATTGGGTGCTTCTACCTCCAAAAGCGGAGAGAAAAAATCACAGCCATACAGAAAACAGTCTCAATGACATTCCCCTGCCAGCACCAAGCACTTATCTTCTGGCAGCTCCTTTAGGGGGGAAACTAGCACTTTTTTCACAAAATTGGCATATGATCACCCAGGACAAATGGGTCTTAAATATCGTATCTCAAGGGTACAGGTTCCACTTTCACACCCTGCCAAGGCCAAACGGTATGCCAGACCTGCCATGCAATCAATGGACAGAGGCACAAAAACAAGTTTCATCCCTCATGGACATGAGCCATTCAGCAAGTACCACAGCAAGAGCAGGGACAAGGATTTTACTCAAGGCTATTCTTGGTACCCAGAAAGGACAAAGCCTGGAGACCAATACTGGACCTGTCTATTCTAAACACATTCCTGGATATTCCAAAATTCAGAATGCTAACTCTGCAACAGCTTCTGCCCATGCTGGGCAAGAAGGCTTGGCTTGTGACTTTAGACCTAAAAGAGGCATACCTGCATGTCCCAATCAGGCAATCATGCAGAAGATACCTCAGATCTATAGCTGGCTCAGTGCACTACCAAATCTCTGCACTGCCCTTTGGCTTATCTACTGCACCCAGGGTCTTCACAAAATGTCTGGCACCAGTAATTGCATTTTGCAGACAAAGAGGAATACAAATATGTCCTTACTTGGACGACTGCCTTATTCAAGCAGAGAACAAGGACAGTCTACTACAGCATCTGGCGTTCGTAAAAAGATTACTAACAGGTCTAGGGTACACAGTAAACGAAAATAAATAAAAACTTGTACCCTCTTAAGAGATAATATTCCTGGGTGCAAGCTTAAATACAACGGCCCAGATGGCTTATCTCATACCAGACAAACACAGACAACTGACTACTTATTTCAGAATGTTGGCAACAAAGACCCAGTTATCTGCAAGAAAAATTCTGCAGGCTTTGGGCTTCATGGCATCCTGCATACTGCTAATTCCATATGCAAGACTGCATATGAGGAAACTTCAATGATATCTAAAAAGTGTTTGGACTCAACATTGCCACAGCCTGGAAACAATAATCACCCTCATTCCCTGCCTGCAGCAGGAGTTTCGATGGTGGGCAAAAGCCTGTCACCTCAACATGGGACAGCCATTCACCTTACCCACAGCCAGGCAGACATTGACAACAGATGCATCAGATTGTGCCTGGGGGGCCCATATGGCAAGAAGATGTATTCAGGGTACATGGTCCGCAAGTCAAATGCATCTACATATCAATCAAAAAGAGATGCTAGCTGTTCAGAATGCCCTGACAGCCTTCAAGGATCTACTTCATCCAGGACAACTTCTGATAAAGACGAACAATACTACAGTCATGTGGTACATAAATAAGCAGGGGGGCACGCATTCCTACCTCCTCTGTAGACTAGCCATGAACTTGTGGGACACAGCACTGACTTACCAAGTACATCTGCAAGCACAATTCCTGCCAGGAAGGATAAATACTCTGGCAGACAAACTAAGCAGAAACCTAATGGATCCCCACGAGTGGAAATTGGATCCACAAGTCTTCAGTATGATAACAAGGAACTGGGGATGCCCGGACATAGACCTATTTGCCTCTCCTCACAACTGCCAACTACAGAGATTCTGCACAAGGACTTATCACAAGCAAGCATGGAAAGTGGATGCTCTATCTTTCAGCTGGAAAAACCTAACAGTATATGCCTTTCCGCCTCTGCCTCTCCTCCCCAAGGTACTCCTCAAGGTCAGACAAGAAAAGCCAAAAATTATACTGATTGCCCCAGACTGGCCCCGCCAGCACTGGTACCCAGTCCTAAAGAGCTTGTCTCAATGCCCAGCTTGGACATTACCTCAAATTCCTCACTTACTGACCCAACAAGACAGTCAGATACTGCAAAGCCAACTCAGGACCTTAAACCTGGCAGCATGGCGGATAATGTAGCCATTCAAGACACACCTCTCTCTAAAGCGGTTTGTTTGTGTCTTTCAGCTTTTCCGGGTTAGGGGTCGCCACAGCGGAACTTCGGTCCACTAATGATTGGTAGTGGATTTTTACGTACCGGGTTACCAGACCTGACGCACAACCTTAAACGAAGGCACGCCCCATTCACAGAAGACGCTCTAGCTGAGAATCGAACGGGCCAACGTCTTGCTATGAGGCGACAACGCTACCGCAGCACCACCACTGCAGTAGAGGCCAGGAGGCTTAGCACCAGAAAATCTTATGCAGAAAAATGGAAGAGATTCTGTGCTTGGAACCAGGCACAAGGTATTGACACGACTGTTCCAAATATTCCTCAGATTTTGCAATACTTAACTGAGATGCTGGATAAAGGCCTTTCCTTTTCATCAATTAAAATTCATGCCTCTGCCATTTCAGCTCATTACAATACAGAACCACCTATTTTTTTCTCATCCATGACTAAGGCAGTACGTCAGAGGGGCCAAAAACATAAGACCTCCAAGGAGTGCACCAGTACCTACATGGGACCTCAGCTATGTCTTGGAAAAACTCACACTGCCTCCGTTTGAGCCAGCCTCTGTAGCTGATATAAAATTCTTATCCTGGAAAACAGCTCTGCTCCTAGCAATAACCTCCGCTAGACGAGTCTCAGAGTGACAGGCACTCATGGCTGTGGAACCTTTTATCATTTTCCATCCTGACATGGTCTCTCTAAGGACAAACCCTACATTTATGCCTAAGGTAGTGTCCAGTGTGGCCCTTAACCAAACAATTAATTTGCCTACCTTTTACCCAAACCCACAGAACAAGGGTGAGTGACTCCTGCATTCTTTGGACATTCACAGGCAGCTACGCTTCTACTTGGACAGAGCCAAAGCTTTCAGAAAGACTGAACAACATTTAGTGGCATATGCTGCAAGATCACAAGGAAAGCCTATCTCCAAACAGACTATTTCAAAGTGGATAGGCCACTGCATTCGTTTCTGCTATTCATAGCATGGCAAACCAGTGCCTAAGGACATTAGGCCACATTCAACCAGGGCAGCAGCCACTTCAGCAGCCTTCCTCAGAGGAGTACCAACCAAAGACATCTTGAGGCTGCAACTTGGAGTTCAGTGCATACTTTTACAAAGCACTGTCACTTACCTCTCTACTCTAAATCCAGGGCAGGCTTTGCCACTGCAGTTCTGCAGGGCCTGATAGCCTCTTGTAATCCTATTTAGCTCCAGCCTCCCAACCTTAGCTTTGGGATTCACCCCAATTGTAATGACTGCAACAGTGAAACATGATGAACATAGTACAGTTGTGTACCTACCATAAATGTAGATGTTCGAATGTATTCACCGTTGCAGTGCAGGTTACCCTCCCACCATTCTCCTTTTCCTTGCTGGGACTTATCTGTACTTCTGTATTGTATACAACCTATGTGGTGTATTTGCTTGTAGATGAAGGAAAAGTTGTTTTTTGTGTATGCATGCTTATTAGCATAATTTAGCCTAGCATTATAGGGGTACCTGACATCTGGGGCAAGAAAAACTGAAGAAAATGGCGCCGGCTGCATCTTTTATACCCCTGGCACACTGACGTCAGGGAGGAGGCGACAGCAACCGATGCCGGACCTAGACTTTGGAAATCGGGCCGACTGCGGGTAGCCTGCCAGCAGGATAACCCAATTGTAATGACTGCAACAGTGAATACACTCGAACATCCCCATTTATGGTAGGTACACAACTGTACTTTCTGGATGGTCATGGCTCAGTCCATTCTACCCTTTCTGAGGAAGGATGATTGGGTGTGCTGTATAGATATCTCGGATGCACACTACCAAATCAAGATAGTGAGGCAGTCCAGAAGATTTCTCCATTTCTGGCTGGGAGTCAGTCACCTCCATTTCAGGGCACTGCCATTTGGTCTCACCACAATCCCCTGGCTATTCACCAGATGCATGGCAGTGCTTGCTGTTTATCTCAAACTGCTAGGATTCCAGGTGTACCCTCATTTAGATGATTGGCTTCTCACTGCCCCAGCCCAGGATCATCAGATCCAGTAACAGAACTTCTTGCTCCAACTTCTTCAGAAATTGAGAATCACA
Organism: Protopterus annectens; assembly: GCF_019279795.1. Lineage (NCBI taxonomy): Eukaryota > Metazoa > Chordata > Ceratodontiformes > Protopteridae > Protopterus > Protopterus annectens. The sequence continues at coordinate 873,116,304 of NC_056741.1, read as the reverse complement.
GTCAGTCAAGCAAAGAGACATTTGACACCCACACAACAGATAAAGTTTATCAGATGAGCAAGCAGTCAGATAGCTAACCTCCCAGAGTCCAGGTTTGTGTGTCTGCCTCAGGTAGCCTTTCAAGATGTTCTTTGTGTTTCACTGTTGCAGTCATTACATTTGGGTTATCTGCCTGCAGGTAACCCTCAGCCGGCCTGAATACCAGAGTCTTGGATTCCTGCGTCGGATGCTGTCTCTTTTTCCATGATGTCAGGTTGTCAGGGGTATAAAACATGCAGCTGATGCCATTACATCAAGTCTTTCTTGCTGTGCGGTGCCCGAAGCAGAAGCAGTTCGCAAGTGCCGGTTGGCCAACTCTGGAAATTTTCGTTTTCGAGTTTCAGAACCAAAGTCTTCAAAAAAGCTAAGTACCCCATTGGGGAAACTTTTTCTTGTTCTTAACCGATGTCAGTAAAAGTTAACAATTGTCTTACCCGTGGAAAGCAAATACCTCATAAAGATTTTCATTCGTACTGCATTCCTTGCTTAGGCCCAGAAAATGACGTCCCTCGCTGTCGGTTTTGTGCCTTATTCAACCCCCAAACTATTTGCCATCAGCCTATTTTTGCAGCAAATTATTTTGGTAAGCGGTATAACTGTCCAGAAATGACTGTGGTAAGCCATCCGACTACGGATATTCCGAAAAAACATAAGGATAAAGACAGAGATAGACCGCATAGGTCCAAAACTGCCGACTACGCTTCCGTTAAGCTAGTCGCCAGTTCGCCGGTACTCAGTGAGTTGCTTTTGCAGCCCGATACCCACTACTTCAGATTTGCAGGCCTCTGCTGAGACCCATTCGGAGTCCGGTATGCTGCGAGATGCTTCTTCGACTATGGAACCTGCAGATGTCTCTATCTTGGATCGGTCCGGAGCCACTGTGCAGGCACCGTCTTCTGAGGGTGTATTCAGACTTACAGATTTACATTTAAACTGACGCCATCTTCTTCATTCAGGCCTAAAACTCGACCCACGCCTAGAAAACCGACATCCAAACCACATGGTCAGGCCCATATGCCTAAAAAACAAATGCTTAGAATCGCTGAAGACCTTATTACTTTAATTAGTGGAAGCCAGCCTTCCCCCTCTGAGAGACCTAGAACTGATTTTCCTTTGATTCTTCTGATCAGGATTCTGATATTTCTGTTTCTTCTGATTACCAGGATTTGCCCTTATCTATCTATGAGGATTCTGATGCAGAGGATTCCATTCCCTCTGCTTCCCCTTCAGAAGATTTTTCTTTTGGTGAAACCTTGCACACTCTTAGGGAGCATTTCCGCTGGGAAAGCCAGGATTACTCTGACTCCAAAAAGAGGCTTAAGGAATTCTTACTCCTTCCTCAACACAGACCTTTAGCTATCCCTCCTATTCTGGACATTGTAGATGATGCCTTTTTGCAATCTAACCTGTCCCCAGACACTTTACCTCCAGCTCCCAGAAAACCTGACAGGTATTACAGAGTACCTGACTCTCACAAGTTCCTCTTCAAGAATCCTACTGCAAATCCAGAGACCATTTCCCAAGGACCAAAGGGCATTAAGGCTACTGCTGCCAAAAATCCTACCCCTTCTGATAGAGATTCTAGAGCCTTGGACAGATGAGGTAAGATGGTATACACTTCTGCTGCTTCGGTCATTAGAGCTTTAAATTGCCAGTTTCATATGTTAAAGTACCAGCAGCATATTAAAAAGCATCTTGCAGGGCTGCTGTCACTGGATCTGTACTTAGAAGGCATGCTTGGCTTAAGGAGCAAAACTTGCCAGATCATGTCAAAGCTAAATTACTGGATGCTCCCTTAAACCAAGACCGCCTGTTTGGCAACAAAGCAGAAGTCGTCCTCAAAAAGATGGAGGAAAAAGCTAAATCTATGCAAACTGTTAAAGATTTCCTGCAAGTGCAGCCTCCCAGATTTAGTAGGCATTGGCCTTCAAAGAAATGGTCCTTTCCAGTCTCTTCCAGGCCTTCTCAGTCCAATCCCAGGAACTGCAGACCACCTAGGTTACAGTCTCAGGCTACGCATAGGCCTAAGCAGTGGGGGGCTCCCACTTCCAAAGCAGGAAGTAGTAAGACACCCCCCTCTACAGAAAAATGTCACAATGATTTAACCTTAACCCTTCCAAGCCCTGCTCAACTGCCAGCTCCCTTAGGAGGAAAGCTCGCCCTGCATGCAAAAAACTGGGAACTCATTACCCAGGACAAATGGTTTTTAAATATAGATGTTAAGTTGTCTATCTCACCTTCATTCTTGCTGGATGGGTTCGGAGCCGACCTCGGCTCCGACTCGGCCACTCTAAAAGCTCGAGAGTTGGTTCCACCGGCTCAAGGCTGCCCCTATATCCCACAATGCTAGGCGTGAATTACCTCAGATCTCGTTTGCCGCTACAGCGATCGAGGTTGTTTTCTACCGGCTCCAGGTCAGTTTTAATTAGATTAGTCTAATAACTGTTTAAACTCCCTTTAGTTTAGTTTTTTCTCTTTTACCTTTAGTGTAGTGGATTTTTTTGTCCTTTCTACCCTTATTCAGCCCCTTTCTTCAAGAACTAATAAGTTCTTTCCTTAGGCCTTCGGGCCCTTCCATCCCTTACAGTGTGTGTATGTGTTTTGGTAAGGGTTTATATCTATATAAGCTAACTTTTTCAATAGCTTTAAATTAATATTCTGACAGTGTAATCGGTGTGTGTGTTTTTTGTGTGTGGTTACACTTTCGGTTCCTTGAAAATGTCCAAGGATTCAAAGGTCTCAGGCTTCAAGAAGTGTGACTCGTGCTGTCAGAAAATGTCTCTGACAGACGGTCACACTTCTTGTGTGTACTGCCTGGGACCTTTACACCTGCAGGACTCTTGTGCTGTATGCCATGGCTTCAGCCCTAGAGTCCTGCAGGAAAGGAAAAACAAACTCATACTAAGGGGTTTGCTTAAGCCTGAAGGTTCCCTATCTGCTACCTCGGGAAAACCTTCCAAGACTTCTAAGACCTCGACTCCAGCTTCTGAGTCGAGGCCTAAGGCTTCGAAGTCTACTGCTACATCGGCTCCGGCTGGAGCCGATGAGTCTTTGACTACAGCTTCTGTGGTTCCCTCGGCTCCGGCTGGAGCCGAAGTATTGGAGATTCCTAGGTCGGCTCCGATCAGACCATCGGAGCCGACATCTAGAAAGAGGTCGAGGTCACCATCCCTTGGCTCCGTTCATTCGGCTCCAGCGTCTCCCTTGCTGTCTGAACGGAGCCACAGATCTCACTCCTCCAGGTCATCGAGGCTCTCGGATCATGACCTCCAGAGGGTAGTGAGTCGACTTCTAAAGTCCGAGGCACTGGCCCAAATGCTTCAGAGCCTGACTCATCAGTCGATGCCTCAACCTATTCCTCTAAATATTCCTCCTCCGACTCCTTTGAGCTCGGGCAGGCGTCTCGGAACCGAGACTGTGGTAGCGTCGGAGCCGATACATTTGTCTTCGGCTCCGTCATCGGCTCCGATTTCTTCTTTTGAAGAATCTCGGCGCCGGACTTCCCTCGTCGGCTCCGAGGGGGTGAGTGGCATCGGACCCTTGTCCGACCCCCCTCTCCCTCTCGGTGCTTCAGCGCTGGTGAGTTCGGCTCCTACATCGGCCTCGGAGCCATCTCTGTCGGCGCCGAGGGAGGTTCTCAGCTTCTCGGAGCGGGGACCTCTGGCTCTGCCTGACAGGGGTGCGTTCGAGGTCATGCGGAGTGTGTTGGAACCTTGTTCAACTCCACAGTCGGCTCCGTCCGTCCCTCCCTCTTCGGTGCCTCAGGTTATGTCTACTCACTCCCTCATCCCAGACCGCAGAGAGCCAGCTCCTCAAGAATCCCCTGTGGGGATCTCATCCTCTTCCGAGGCCTCCCCTAAATTGGCAGGGGAGCCCCCTAAGAAGAGAAAGTGTAAGAGGAAGCACATAGACTCACCTGAGTCTGTCACCTCTGACACAGATTTAGTGGATTCCGAGGGTTCCCCCCGTTCCCCTTCTGAAGATGTCTCCTTTGCGGACATTCTAGAGATCCTGAAACAGAGGGGAAATTGGCCAGCCCTTAACCCTTCGGAGGATGAATCTGTGTATCTTGAGGCGTTTGGCTCTCGCCCTTCCACCTCCTGGGTGTCCCCCTTTGATCCCCTCATGCAGGTGGTGGCAAAGAGCCTGGACGGCTCCTGACTCAGTGGACCCTACCGGCAGGAGACCTTCTAAATTTATAACAGCATCAACTGACAAACAATTTCTGACCAAAGGTGTTTCTGTGGATGCTATGGTGGTAGCTGCTGCCACCAAGAAGGAACTAGCTGATCCTTCAGTGCCTGTTCATCCCCTAACAAAGAATCTAGGTCTATGGACAGGTATGGGAAGCGGATGTTTTCGTCAGCGACCTTTGCAATGCGTTAAGCTGAACTACCTATGCCATTTCACCCGTCTCCAGAGAGACTTGATCAAGGAAGCGAGTGAGATGTTGAAGGATCCTACAGCTGCAGATTTTCAGGACAAAATGAACACCCAGCTGACTACCCTGAATTCGATAGCTAACTCCTCCATGCGCCTCCTTTCATATGCGGCTGATGGAGTGAGTAGAGCCGCAGGGACAGGTGTCGCCTTACGCCGGCATGCCTGGATGCGACTATGCAATTTTGCGGACCCCTTTAAAACGTCTTTCACTAATTCCCCGTTAGATGGATCATCTCTCTTTAGTCCTCAAGTGAAAGAAACCTTGACTAGGTGCGAGACGGATGGCAAAACTCTGTCTGCCATCTGAGTCCGTTTTTCTACTCCTTCTAGACCTTACCCCAAAGGCCAGAAAAGTGGGAAAATGTGGTTCCGCAAACAATCTCAAGGGAATTTGCCTGACGCACAGAGTCGGTTCCCCTCCAGAGGCAGAGGAGGGAACAATAATGGTAGACGTCGCCCCAGAGGCAGAGGGGTCCAGAACCAGGGCAATCGAGAAACCTTTTCCGATAAGCCCTTTCAGCATCCCTGAGGTGTTACCCGACTGTCCACCTTCGAGGCAGTCGGGGAAGATTGTCACTGTACCCAGAAGCCTGGCTATCCCTAACTCAAGACAAGTGGGTACAGTCCATCATTTCGAAGGCTATTCCATTCCCTTTTCGCATTCCAAACCAATCGAAAATATCCCTTCCAGATGTTCCACCCGCTCAAAGGGATCTTGCAGCTTTGGAAATTTCAAAGCTGCTTACAAAAAGAGCAATTCAGCCAGTTCCAGCAGACCAGCAAGGATCCGTAATCTACTCCAGGTTCTTTTTAGTTCCAAAGAAAACAGGGGACTGGAGACCAATTTTGGATCTCAGTATCTTGAACAAGTCGGTCAAGAAAACAAGATTTTGGATGGTCACGCTACAGTCCATCCTTCCCCTATTGGGAAAGGAAAACTGGATGTGCTCTATAGACCTTCAGGATGCGTACTATCACATAAAAATGAACAGACGCTCCAGAAGATTCCTCCGCTTCAGGCTGGGAACCAGTCATTTTCAATTCAGGGCCCTGCCCTTTGGTCTCACCACTGCCCCCCGGGTGTTTACCAAATGCATGGCAGTGGTAGCTTCTCACCTGAGACGTCAAGGATTCCAGGTGTTTCCATATTTGGACGACTGGCTCCTCACAGCTCCCACCAAGCATCTTCTTCTAATGGCCAGGGACTACACCTTTCACATTTGTCAAAACTTAGGCATTTCAGTAAATTGCGAAAAGTCTGTTTTGTCGCCTTGTCGTACTATTACCTTCATAGGCGCAAATCTAGACACAGTCAACATGTCTGCGAGGTTAACAGATCAGAGAATAACAGACATACACAAACTGGTCTCGCTCCTCTTCAGCAACAACAGAGTCAAAGCCAGGTTAGTTCTAAAAGTATTGGGGATTATGGCGGCTGCCATACCTCTGCTTCCATTAGCCAGATTCCACATGAGAATCCTTCAATGGATGCTCTTCACACAATGGTCATACCAGCAACTTCCGATGTCCCACACCATTATGATTACGCAAACATGCAAGAATCATCTTCTGTGGTGGATGTCTTCCCCTCAGCTCTTATTGGGAAGACCCTTTGTTCCTTCCCCTCTGGTTGCTACTCTGACAACGGACGCCTCCCTGATCGGGTGGGGGGGCATTATCAGGGCAGAACTGTCCAGGGCACATGGCAACCAAACGAATGCCACTTGCACATAAATGTTCTAGAGATGAGAGCAGTGCTTTTAGCGTTGCAAGCCCTTCAAGACTCTCTTCCCTTGGGAACGATAGCAATCCAGACGGACAATATGTCTGTAGTGTGGTATATCAACAAACAAGGCGGAACCAGGTCCTATCCCCTATGTCGAGAAGCACTCAGACTGTGGCAATGGGCGATTTCTTCTCAGCGGTTTCTGATAGCAACGCACATCCCCGGGAAGTCCAATCAAATCGCGGACAAGTTGAGCAGAGCTATCCTCATGCCTCACGAGTGGTCTCTGAAAGACTCTGTTGTAAGAGAAATTTTTCTCAAATGGGGTCAGCCTTGCTGCAACCTTTTTGCTACTCCCCAAAACAGCAAGTGCAGAGATTTTTTCCCACTATTCCCGTTACCAGACCAGCCCAGCAGAGACGCTCTAGTCCAAGTTTGGCCCCGGGGACTTCTGTATGAATTTCCTCCCTTCCCACTAATCTCTCAAGTGATACAGAAAGCTATCGCTCAGAAGGCCTCATTGATCCTCATTGCTCCTTACTGGCCTCGACAGGTTTGGTTCCCCTTTCTACATCAATTTCTGTTGGAGCAACCTTGGCATCTGGACCTAGTTCCAGATCTTTTGATCCATCAGTCGGGTCAGTTACATCGCTCCCTGCCCTCTCTGAACCTCACTGCTTGGTTCCTCCAGTTCCAACCTTAGCCAGGCTTCCTCAAATATCTCACTCTGTTCGAGACATTTTGATAGCTTCCCACAAATCTTCCACTTGAAAGATTTATCTGAGTAAGTGGAAATGTTTTGCCTATTGGGCTCAAGGAAGGGACTTAGATCCTTTCACTGCTCCCATCCATATGGTTCTTGATTTTCTAGCTGAACTCTTTCATGCAGGTTCATCTCCTTCTACTCTCAAAGTTCAATTGGCAGCTATATCTAACTTTCATGTGGGCATTTCAGAGTCTGCCATATTGTCCCACAAGCTTTGCAAAGCCTTTTTGAAGGGAGTTTTTCTACTCAGACCTCCTATAAGAAATCCTCCTCCTCCTTGGGACCTTAATTTAGTTCTCAGTTCTTTGATTCTCCCCCCTTTCGAACCTGCAGCTTCCTGTTCTTTAAAATTGCTATCATGGAAGACTCTCTTTCTGGTAGCTATTACTTCAGCTAGAAGAGTTTCAGAACTTCATGCACTCAGCTGTCGACCACCATATCTGTTGTTCCACAAAGACAGGGTATCTTCTGAACTAACCCGTCCTTTTTACCTAAGGTAGCCTCTGCTTCTAACCTTAATCAAAGCATTGACCTTCCTGTGTTTTTTCCAGAATATTCTAATAGGTCTGAACAAAAACTGCATTGGCTAGATGTTCATCGTCAGTTAAGGTACTATTTGGATAGGACCAAACAATTCAGAAAAACTGACCAGCTGTTTGTCTCTTATGCGGTAGGCAGAAAGGGACTTTCTGTTTCTAAGGTATCGCTATCTAGATGGCTAACATCTCTGATTTCTATTGTTTATGAAATTAGACACCAAAAGCTGCCTAACAAACCTAAAGCCCACTCCACCAGAGCTTTGGCTACTTCTATAGCCTTCCAAGACAGACTGCCTATTGACACCATTTGTGCTTGGGCTACTCCTCACACTTTCATTTCACATTGTAAGTTGGATTTAGCTTCTAGGCATAGAGCTAACTTTGGTACCACTGTTCTCAAGAGTCTGTTCCGTTACGTTAGGCCACCCGGGACAAGGTGCTAGGGACGCGGTCCCATCCAGCAAGAATGAAGGCGAGATAGACAACTTAACATATAGAAGTTATGTTCTTACCATAACGTTCCATGTTAGTTGTCTTCTTCTCGCCTTCTTTCTTGCCCCCTCCTTCCCCCTGGCCTGGACAGACCTGGAGGAGTTTGATTATGACCTCTCTTTCTACCACCTCTTTGCTATAGCTATATGCTCTGCGGTGCATATTTTCCTGGATCAGGCTTTAGGTCACCTTTCCTCTTTCCCTTTGTTTATAGAGGTGGACTCCCTTTCCAGTATTTCTGGTTGTATTTTTAGCTGGGCCTAGCTCACAAACGAGATCTGAGGTAATTCACGCCTAGCATTGTGGGATATAGGGGCAGCCTCGAGCCGGTGGAACCAACTCTCGAGCTTTTAGAGTGGCAGTGGAGCCGAGGTCGGCTCCGAACCCATCCAGCAAGAAAGAAGGCGAGAAGAAGACAACTAACATGGAACGTTATGGTAAGAACATAACTTCTATTTTTCCAAGGATACAGATTCCACTTCCACACCCTACCAACCCCAAATAGTTGGCCAGACCTACCCCCAAATCAGTAGGCAGAAGCACATCAGCAGGTTCTCTCTCTTCTAAGTATCAGGGCTATTCAACCTGTCCCAGCAGAAGAAAGGGGACAAGGTTTTTATTTAAGACTTTTCCTGGTACCCAGAAAAGACATCTCCTGGTGTCCTATCCTGGACGTCTCTATTGTAAACACCTTTTTGGTAATCCCAAAATTCAAAATGTTAACACTTCAACAGCTGCTTCCTATGCTAGGTAAAGATGCCTGGTTGACAACCTTAGACTTAAAGGAAGCTTACCTGCACATTCCAATAAGGGAATCTTGCAGGAAATACCTACGCTTCAGGGCAGGCTCCATGCACCATCAGTTCTGTGCACTTCCCTTTGGCTTATCTACTGCACCCAGGGTATTCATAAAGTGCCTAGCTCCAGCCATTCCATTTTGCAGGCAGAGAAATATTCAGATATACCCATACCTGGACAATTGACTGATTCAGGCAGAAAGCCAGAACTTGTTATTAAAACATCTGGCATTCATAGAGAAACTTCTAACCTCACTGGGGTACACCATAAACGAAAAGAAATCTCACCTAGTACCCTGCCAACAGATTTTATTCCTGGGAGCAAGCTTGAACACAACTTCCCAGATGGCTTACCTCATTCCAGAGAAACAAGTGTATTTGACAACCTACTTCAAACTACTGGCCACAAAGACCCAACTATCTGCAAGGAAAATTGTGCAAGCCCTGGGGTTCATGGCCTCTTGCATTCTACTAATTTCATATGCAAGAGTGCTTGTGAGGAAACTACAATGGTATCTAAAAAGCCTATGGTGTCAACATTCTCAGGACCTGGAATCAATGATTCCTATCATTCCTTGTATAAAGACAGAGTTCCTTTGGTGGGCAGAGGCCTGCTACCACCACAAGAGGCTCCCTTTCACTCTACCCCCTGCCACCCAAACCCTAACAGACACTTCAGACTATCCATGGGTGGGCTCACTTGGCAGGGCAGTGCATTCAGGGCAAATGGAACCCGAGTCAGATGCACCTGCATATCAACCAAAAAGAAATGTTAGTTGTACAGAATTTCCTGACAGCCTTCAAAGACAACATCCTTCCAGGACAATTATCGATAAAGACAGACCACACCACAGTTATGTGGTGCATAAACAAGCAGGGAGGAATCCACTTGTACCCTCTCTACAGACTAGTCATGGCTCTGTGGAACACAGCCTTGAGCTACCAAGTGCACCTACAAGCTCAATTCCTGCCAGGCAAGCTAAATTCACTCACAGACAACCTAAGCAGAAATCTCATGGACCCACACGAATGGAAACTGGAACCAAAAATATTCAACCTCTTGAGGAACAAATGGGGGACTCCAGAGATAGACCTGTTTGCCTCCCCTCTGAACTACCAATTGGACAAATTCTGCACAAGGACTTCCCACAGTCAAGCTTGGAAAGTGGATGCCCTGTCCTTTACCTGGGAAAGCCGCTCGGTTTATGCCTTTCCCCCTCTGCCTCTCCTCTCAAAGGTTCTGCTAAAGATCAAACAGGACAAGCAAAGGACAATACTGATTGCACCAGACTGGCCTCACCAGCACTTGTACCCCCTCTTGTGCAGTATGGTACTGCTGGAGCCATGGCACCTACCTCAGACACCTTCCCTGCTGTCCCAGCAGGCGGGCCAAATTCTCTGTTTCAAACCCCTGAACCTTGCAGCCTGGCTAATTCCTTGAGCTCTCCAATAGCATCCCTCAGTAAGCAGGTGCTAGATGTCATTCTGGAAGCAAGGAGGCCTAGTACTAGAAAATCCTATGCTGGAATGTGGAAAATATACTGTTCCTGGAGCGATATTTGTCAGTACTTAACAGAAATGCTCCAGAAGGACCTATCTTTCTCGTCAATTAAAATTCATGCCTCTGCCATTTCAACACATTATGATACTGAACCACCCCTCTTCTCTCACCCCCTGCTAAAGCAATTCCTCAGAGGGGCTAAAATGTAAGACAGGATGAGCCCCTACTCCAGGCTGAGACCTTAACTTTCTATTGGAAATGCTCACTCTCCCTCAATTTGAACCAGCTGCAACTGCAGAGTTGAAATTCCTTTCTTGGAAAACAGCCTTCCTTCTAGCCATCACTTCAGCAAGAAGAGTGTCTGAATTACAGGCCTTCATGGCAGTGGAGCCCTTCATTGTCTTCCATGCAGACAAGGTTTTCCTCAAGACATATCCTTCCTTTATGCTCAAGGTGGTGTCTAGTGTGGCCATAAGTCACTCCATTCATTTTCCTGCCTTTTTCCCTTATCCACAAAACAAAGGAGAACTAATACTGCACTCTTTGGACGTGCACAGACAACTCAGATTTTATTTGGACAGGAGTAAGCCTCTCAGAAAATATGAACAGCTGCTAGTTGACTTTGCTGCAGGGGCAGAGGAGAAGGCCATTTCAAAGCAAACCATTTCTAAATGTATAGCCCATTGCATTCATTTCTGCTATAAGCACCATGGAAAACCTACCTCACAGGGAATAAGATCACATTCCAGCAGGACTGCATCTTACCTCTACAGCTTTTCTCAGAGGAGTCCCTATCAGGGGCATCCTAGAAGCTGCTACCTGGAGCTCTGTACATACCTTCACCAAGCATTACCACATGCCTATTTTTTCTAAATCCAGAGCTGGTTTTGCCACTGCAGTCTTGCAGGGCTTAATAGCTGGCCCTAATGCTCTTTAACTTCCTCCTCCCTTCCTTAGCTTTGGGAAACAACCCAAATGTAACAGTGAAACACAAAGAACATAGTACAGTTGTGTATGCTTACCATAAATGTAGATGTTCAAGTGTATTCACTGTTGCAGACCTGGTTACCCTCCCTCCAGCCCCCTGTCTTCTCTTGGCTCTACCTTTCCTTCTTGTTTTAAGCTTTCTGGTGTATTTGCTTTTTGATGGAGGTGTAACATAACATAAAATTGCTTCCCATTGTGGGGGCACCTGACATCTGGGTCAAGAAAAACTGATGTAATGGTGTCGGCTGCATGTTTTATACCCCTGACGTCATGGAAGAAGAGACAGCATCCGACACAGGAATCCAAGACTCTGGTATTCAGGCCGGCTGAGGGCTACCTGCCCGCAGATAACCCAAATGTAATTACTGCAACAGTGAATACACTCGGACATCTACATTTATGGTAAGTGTACACAACTGTACTGTCTCCAGTATGCCTCACTCCCGCAAGACATTCTGTGATTGCTAGGGTTGATGGCTTCGACAATAACATTGGTTCCCGTAGCCAGATACCACATGAGAGTTCTTCAGGGGACCCTTTCTGTACAATGGTCCCAGTTTTTGCATCCTGTTCATGCTCTGATTCATATGATGCCCGTTTGCAAGTCTCACATCAGATAGTGGTTGACCTTGACAGCTCTCCTGGAAGATCAGCTTTTTTCTTTACAACCCCTCACAACCATATTAACATGGATGCTTTTTCCTGGGGGAGGGGGGTGCATTTTGAAAGGAAGATGGTCCAAGATTGTGATCAGTCTCCACATCAGTGTCCTGGAGATGAGTAGTTCTTGTTTTGCAGGCTTTCCAGGACATATTCCTCAAGAGTGTACTGTCCATCTTGATGGACAACGTGGCAGTAGTTTGGTACATCAATAAACAAGGTGGAACCCATTCATGTCCTTTGTGCCAGGAAGCTATGAGAGTGTGGCAGTGGGTGATGTCCTACAGTCACTTCTCATAGCAGTGCATTTCCCTGGAAAAAGTTGAGCAGATCCAACCTTCTGCCCCACAACTGGTCCCTCAATCAAGCAGTGGCGAATCAGATATTTGACCATCGGGGTCAACCATGCTCTGCAGTCTTTTTGCTTCATAAAACAACAAGTGCAGCAGTTACTTTGTTTTATTCCCTCTGCAAGGACAGTCTCTGAGGGATGCCATAATCTACTGTTGTCCTCTGAGTTTCCTGTATGCCTTCCCCCTTCCCACTAATAACAAAGTTTATTCAGAAGACTAGAAGATGCAAGGCCAAGGTAGTTTGTTGCCCCTTATTGGCACCAACTTCCTATGGCTTCGTCTAGTACATCCTGCCTGGATGTTGGACTACTATCCAGATCTTCTGTCTCACCCATTTGGGCAGCCACTCCTGGATCCAGAGACACTGAAACTAATTGCATGGCTCCTCCGATTTTAATGCTAGCCAGAGATGCCAGGTTTTCCACTCAGGTGGTTCTTATTTTGACAGCTTCACAAAAATCTGTCACCATGAAAGTTTATCTTGGTGAGTGGAAGAGATTTTTTATCTAGGCAACTTCTAAAGGAATGGGTGCTTTTTCAGCTCCTCTCCCTTCTGTTCTAGACTTCTTGTTGGATCTTTTTCATAAAGACTCTAGCTTTTCAAGAATCATGATACAATTAGCAGCTGTTTCCAATAGCCATATTGGACACAGTCAGACTACTGTAGCTTCACTAAAGATTGCAAAGGCCTTTATGAAAGGAACCTTCATGTTAAGACTTGCTGTAAGTCATCCAGTCCCTCTGTGGGACATAACTGTCATTCTTCAAGCTTTAACAAAACCTCCCTTCAAACCCACAGCAACAGCAGATTTAAAGCATTTTTCTTGGAAGACCATCACTTTGGTGAGAAGGATCTCCGAGTTGCAGGAATATTCTCTTAAATCCTGTCATTTGATCTTTCATAAGAATAGGGTTTCCTTGAGAATGAATCTCACGTTCATTCCAAAAGTGAAATCAATAATTAACCTTAATCAAACAATTAATCTACCAGCATTCCTTCCAGAATTTTCTAACAAAGGGTGATAAACGCTGCATTTATTAAGATGCTCACAGACAACTTAGATTTTATCTACACGGGACTAAAGATTGTAGGAGATCTTATCAGCTGTTCATAGCTTTCTGTAAAGCCAAGTTTGGCCAGAGTGTTTCTAAAGTCACACTGTCAAGTTGGCTTTCAGATTGTATAGCTTTTGTCTACAAAAAATTGTGTCTTTCATTAACCCAAGAAACGAAAAGCTCATTCAACAAGGTGTGTTGCTGCTTCTTCTGCCTTTGCACATAAAGTTCTTGTTGACGAAATCTGTGCTGTAGCAACTTGGTATACACATTCATATCCTGTTAAAAGCTGGATGTGCAGTCAAGATCCCATGCACCTTTTGGTGCCACCATTCTCAGGAATAGACTTCCTTGATACCACCTAGGAATTCTTTGGTAGCCAGGGAATCTGAACCAGAAGTTTGAATCGGACAAAAAAGACATCAGATACTAAGTGATGTACTCACCATAATGGACGATCCGTGTTGTTTTCTTTTTGTCCGGTTAGACATCCCTCCCTTCTTCCCCCTTCCAAATTTCTCACCTGGTGCTCCTCTTTCATTGAATGGACTAACCAGGAACCTTGTCCTTATACAACCTCAGTTGGTAGCAGCCTTTCTGGGTCATGTCCTGATATAGATTATTAGGTATTTCTTTTAATGAGATAATGGAAATTTGTTTATTGATAAGTAGGCAGATTCGAGCTAAGGTATTTGGAGGAACAGAGGGACTATGAGTTGAGGAGGAGTCAGAGCCCTGGATCCACAGCCTCTAAAAGGCACCAAGGTCAGGTCTGATAACCCAAAGGTTGAACCGGCCAAAAAGAACAGATCTATCATTATGGTGAGCACTTAAGTTTAGTTTCCCTTGGTCTTTCCTCATAGTCCAGGGATGTAAGCATTTTAACACTGTGGTTGACTTTTTATATACCCTTCCACTAGCTTAATCGCTTTTTAAAAATTTATTGGCCATCCTACTGTATTCCATAGTACCAGAATACAAAAGTGACCACCCCTTTCAACCCATCTCACTGTTTTAAAAATAGTAACTCTCCACTAAACCTTAACTTTTTAAACAGGTAAAACTTAAGTTACCTACTTTCACATCTAACTTCTCTAGTGCACACTGCAGTGTGCATTTTTTTTTTCATCTTACCTTTAAGCATCCCTGTGACTAGCACTTTCTCTAATACCTACTGGAAAGCACTAGGAAGCCTTAAACTGATACAAGCACTCAACTCTCCTTGTTAATAAGGAGAAATTAATAGTAGGCACTAAACAGCCTATAATTGCAAAGTACCTTGCTAAGGTAAGGGAAAAAAAAAAAAAGCACCAAACCAGGCATGTCCAAGGGTCAGCTTCCGGTGATTTCTCCTGTCCACCTGGTGAATCTGGGCATACTGGGGCAATGCAGCAATTGCGTCATGTACACAGGCAACCCTCTCCTCCTACCACCCAACACTACAACCTGTGAGAGATGCACTTACATAGCCAAAATGGAAGCAAAGCTCTCTCCACCCAAGATTGTGCTAGACAGTCAAGAGGAGAAGGTTAACACCCACACTACACCTCAAGCAACAGATAGCCCTTCTAAACCCACAACACCAACACCCACATATAGCAACACTAAATCCACATATGCAGAGGCCCTTAACTGTAACCTGCCCAAGCAACAAGGACCTCTGAAGCTGAAATGCAAACAAACACCAATCGCAACCAAAGTGTCACATAGATGTCCTTCAAGGATGCATCTGCAGTCATCACATATGGGTTGTCCTGCCTCAGGCAGCCCTTCGGTCGGCCGGATTCCAAAGTCTGGGTCTGGCGTCGGCTGATGTCGCCCTCTCCCCGATGTCAGAGCGCCTGGGGTATAAAAGCATCAGCCGACGCCATCTTCCCCAGTCTTTCTTGCCGCGTGGTGCCCGAAGCAGAAGCAGTTCGCAAGTGCCGGTCGGCCAGCTCCTGTAATTCGGCTACCGAAGACTTCAAAAGCTAAGTACCCCGTTGGGGACTCTTTCTTGCCTCAGCTGATGTCAGATAAAGTTAATAATTGCTTAACTTGTGGGAAATAAATACCTCATAAGGATTTCCACTCTTACTGTCTCCCCTGCCTAGGCCCAGACCACGACGTCTCGGCCTGTTCAGCCCGTGCTTCCTTCAACCGATGCACTCTTAGATGTCGGGCGGAGTTTGCAGAGGAATTTTTTGGGGCTAGTTTTTCATACAGTATGCCGTCGGAGACTCCGACTTCACATTTAACAAAGAAACGGAAGGACAAGGACCGTCACACGCGGCCCGCGGTTTCGGCTGAAACCACAGCCAGGCCTACCGCAAGTGTCTCAGTCTCGGCTGAAACCGAGTCCTTGGTACTTCTAACCCCCGAAACCGCTCAACCGACAACCTCGGCCCCGGAGGCCCCTGCTGAGTCGGTTATTGAATTTCCCTCAGAAACTGGTGTCTTGGAAACTTCCGACACCATTCCTCTCGACAAAACTACACCAGCACGTGGTGCAGCTAGGCCCCCTGCATCCATGTCCATAAAGGCTTTCACAAGGGCTAAAGCTGCTAAACATACAAAAGCTTTGCCTCCCAGGGTTATTCCTCAAGGACCCTCTACCAGTTCACAGATTCTAACTTTAGCAGAGGACCTTATCTCCTTAATTAGGGGCTCTCAACCCCATCCAGACAGAGGCTCTCAACCCCCTCTAGACAAAAGGCCCAGGGTTGAGCCCTCTGATCCCCATTCCTCAGAGGAGGCCTCTGATGGCTCTGCTCTCTCGGACTACCAGGAGGAGGCTTTTTCAGCCTACGAGGATTCTGATGCAGAGGAATCAATCCCCTCGGCCTCCCCTCCTGAAGAACTATCCTTTGGAGAGACCCTGCACACTATGAGAGAGCATTTCAAATGGCAGGGCCAGGAATTCTCTGACTCCAGGAAAAGATTAAGAACTTTTCTGCATTTACCTCAGCATAGACCTTTGGCTATTCCTCCTGTTTTGACTGTCATTGATGATGTGTACTCTGAGTCTAGCATAACCCTGACACTCTTCCTCCGGCCCCTGCCAAACCCGATAGGTACTACAGGGTCCCGGACTCGCATCTTTTTCTTTACAAGGCCCACTCTGCTGATCCAGAAACGATTTCCCAGGGCCCTAAGGGGGTTCCAGCTACCACTTCTAAAAATCCACTCCCCTCTGAAAGGGAGTCCAGGGCTTTAGAGAGATGGGGTAAAAAAGTGTATACTTCTGCTACTCTTTCTATGAGGGCATTAAATTGTCAATTTCATATGATACAGTACCAAGAGTATTTGTTAGATGAATTGCATAAGAAACTGTCTTCTCCTGAACCCCTAGATCGCAAATCGCTTCAGGATCTGGTACATAACTCCCAGCAGGTTAGCAACCATTTCTTACAGTGTGGTTATGATGCATTGGAAGCTTCATGTAGGTCAGCTATGACAGGTACAGTCATACGTAGGCATGCTTGGCTGAAGGAACAATCTCTGCCAGACCATGTTAAAGCTAAGCTTCTGGATGCTCCACTGGAAAAGCAAAAGTTATTTGGCTCCACTGCTCAGGAAGTCTTAAAGAAATTTGAGGAAAAAGCAAAGTCTGTACAAACAGTCAAAAGATTTTCTACAAGTCCAACCACCAAGATTCAGCAGAAATTGGCCTACCAAGAATTGGTCCTTTCCGGACACAGAAATATTCCAGAGAGGCAAGAACAGGCGTGCCAGAGGTAGAGGGCAAGCTAGAGGCTCCTACAGAGGACGTCAATGGCAGCCTCCCAACCAGAGAGGTAGTGCAGGACCTTCAACTGCTGCACAAGGACAGACTCAATGACTTTGCTTTGACTCCGCCAACCAGGGCTCAATTAGAAGCACCTTTGGGCGGAAAGCTTTCCTTATTCTCAGAAAATTGGCACAGTATTACAAGAGACAAATGGACACTGCAAATAATAGACAAAGGATACAGGTTCCATTTTCACACATTGCCAAAAAGAAAAGGCATGCCAGACCTGCCACCAAATCAAAGGGCAGAGGCTTTGAAACAAATCTCCAACTTAATGCAAATGAAAGCTGTAGAAAAGGTTCCTCTTTCAGAACAAGGCCACGGATTTTACTCCAGACTATTCCTTGTTCCAAGAAAAGAAAATCAATGGAGGCCTATTCTCGACTTGTCCGCACTGAATACTTATCTCATTGTGCCAAAATTCAAAATGCTGACTCTACAGCAACTCCTTCCCATGCTGGGCAAGGGGTCTTGGCTGGTGACTCTAGACCTCAAGGAGGCATACCTGCATGTCCCTATCAGACAAAGTTGCAGAAGGCACCTCAGATTTCTTGCAGGTTCAGAGCATTATCAATTCTCAGCATTGCCCTTTGGCTTATCTACTGCGCCCAGAGTATTCACGAAATGCCTGGCATCAGTAATTGCACACTGCAGACTTCAGGGGATTCAAATATACCCATATCTGGACGACTGCCTTATACAAGCGGACAGGCAACAAACTTTGGTAAAGGACTTGAATTATGCCATCCGCCTGCTGCAGGCCTTGGGATATACAGTCAACATTCACAAATCAAGACTTGTTCCATCCCAAAGAATAACTTTTCTGGGTGCGGATCTAGACATAACCACCCAAATGGCTTTTCTCACAGAAGAAAAACAGACAACTACTGGATTACTTCAAGAATCTGACAAGACAAACTCAGCTGACTGCAAGGAAATTCCTGCAGGCCCTGGGTTACATGGCATCTTGCATTCTTCTGATTCCACAAGCAAGGCTGCATATGAGGAAACTACAATGGTACCTAAGGAGTTTATGGACTCAGCACAGTCACAGCTTAGAAACTGTGATCCCACTCATTCCATGCCTCCAAAAGGAATTTCTGTGGTGGGCTCAAGCAAGCCAATCGAACAGGGGTCTGCCCTTCAGCAAACCAATAGCCAGCCAAACCATTACAAAGGACGCTTCAGACCACGGTTGGGGAGCACACATGGAGGGCAGATGTATTCAAGGACTATGGTCACAAAAGGAGCTACGCATGCACATAAACCAAAAGGAAATGCTGGCAGTGATACATGCAATCGAGGCCTTCAAACCCTTTCTGCATCAAGGCCACCTGCTAATAAGGACAGACAACACCACAGTTATGTGGTACATAAACAAGCAAGGAGGCACCCATTCCTACCCTCTTTGCAGACTGGCAATGAATCTATGGGAACTTTCCTTGAAACTCAATATAGAGCTGCAGTCCCAGTTTGTGCCAGGAAAAGACGATATACTGGCGGACAGCTTAAACAGAAATATCATGGATGCACACGAATGGATGCTGCACCCAGACATCTTCCTACAGATAACACAATCATGGGGAAGGCCAGACATAGATCTTTTTGCCTCCCCCACAATCATCAGCTGAAGAAATTCTGCTCAAGGACATACCACCCACAAGCATGGAAAGTGGACGCCCTATCTTTCAGCTGGAGAACTCTAACAGTGTATGCATTTCCACCTCTTCCATTAATGACCAAGGTCTTACTGAAGATCAGGACAGAGCAGCCAAAAGTGATTCTAATAGCTCCGGAGTGGCCAAGACAGCACTGGTACCCACTGTTAAAGAGCATGTCATGCACGAAACCATGGCCTCTTCCTCAATGGCCACTTCTCCTGACACAGCACAATTACAAAACTCTGCATTCCAACCTGAAAACCTTGCAACTAACAGCCTGGAAAATACCTTGACTCCTCCTCAGGATAAGCTATCCAATAGAGTGAAGGATATCATCATGGAAGCTCGCAGGCCTTCCACAAGAAAGGCATATTCAGCAAAATGGAAAAGATTTCACACTTGGAGCACCACAAAGGGCCTAGATGCGACAGTGATGAACATGGCACATATCCTTGAATACTTGGCAGAAATGCTCCATAATGGCCTGTCTTACACTTCCATTAAAATTCATGCTTCAGCAATTTCAGCAGAGTACAATACTGACCCACCTGTCTTTTCTCATCCTCTCCTAAGACAGTTTCTAAGAGGAATTAAAAACATCAATCCTCCAAGGAAACCTCCAGTGCCTACTTGGGACCTTAACTTCGTGTTGGAAAAACTAACTCTGCCTCCCTTTGAACCAGCAGCATCTGCAGAACTACAGATGTTCTTCATTCCACATTGCTGCAGTCCTAACTATTGGGTAGTCCGCTGTCCAGTCGGCCCGAATACCAAAGTATATGGCTGACGTCGGTCAGGGCGCATTAGACTGACGTCAGTACGTCAGGGTACTAATGCGCATGACCGACGTCATATCCTTAGTCTTTTTTGCCGCATGGTCCGATGCAGAAGCAATTTTGCGAGTGCAGGTTGGCGTTCTGAAAGTTTCTGAAGTCAGAGTTTCAGACCGAATCAAAGTTGGCTAAGTACCCCGTTGGGGATTATTTTGGTTTTTTCTTGCCTCAGTATTTAACCGGATGTCAGAAAAAGTAAATAACTGTATTTCTTGTGGGAAACAGATACCTCATAGGGATTACCATACTTTGTGTATACCTTGTTTAGGGCCTGAGCACGACGTTGTTGGATGCCGCTCTTGTGCTAGATTTAACAAACGCACTATTAAGAGAAGGTTAGACTGTGCCAGGTTAGTGTTTGGGAAGCGTTGTAATTATAAAATGCCGTCGGATGCTCCGACGCCGGCTTCGGCCAAAAAACGCAAGGACAAAGCAGCAAAGCCTAGAGGGGAAGAACCGACAGTCCCAGACGTCGGTTCTTTGGAAGGCTCAGTGGAGCCGGAGGTTCTGCCAGGTGTTTCTTTGGAGTCTCAGGGAGAGACTTTACTGTTACAGGATGTATCCTCTCAGGAAGTAGGCCAGGCTGAGGGGGCTTCTCAGGTGGCTGTTCTTCCCTCTCTTCCTAAGGTGGTTAGAGCCTCCCCTTCTGTTTCCAAGACCTCTTTGAGAGGCAGGCCAAGTTTAGCTTCAGTGGGGGCTTCTCCTAGTGCTTCAGGGTCTTTGCCTAAGAGACATATGCTTAAAATGGCAGAGGATTTGATTACTATGATAAGAGGTTCTATGCCCCCTGCTGATAAGAGGCCTAGGGTGGAACCTGAGTTTGAGGGTTTTGAGCAATGTTCGGAGGCTTCTGAGTCTTCGGCTGAAGACTTGCAGGAGTATCCTCCTTATTCTGATTCTGATGTGGATGATTCTACTCCTTCGGCTTCTCCTCCTGAGGATTTTTCATTTTCAGAGACTCTGCATTCCATGAGGGAGCATTTTAAATGGGAAGGTCAAGATTTCTCTGATTCCAGAAAGAGGCTTAGGGAATTCTTGTTTTTACCCCAGCATAGGCCTTTAGCTATACCTCCTGTTCTGAATGTGGTGGAAGATGTTTTTGCAGAGGCTTCCCTGAATCCTGATTCTTTGCCTTCTGCCCCAGTTAAACCGGATAGGTATTATAGGGTGCCTGAAGCTCATAAGTATCTTTTTAAGAGTCCTAGGGCAGACCCGGAAACTGTCTCTCAGGGGCCTAAGGGTGTGAAGGCCTCAGTTGTTAAAAATCCTGTCCCTCCTGATAAAGAGGCAAGGGCTTTGGATAGATGGGGAAAGAAAGTGTATACTTCTTCCACTTTAGCCATGAGGGCGTTAAATTGTCAGTTTCACATGTTAAAATATCAGAATTATCTCCTTTCACAATTGAAATCTAAGGTGGATGCTCTGGCTGAAGGTATTGAGTGTAAAGAGTTGCAGGATTTAGTTCATGTGTCTGAGCAAGTGGGTAAACATTCCTTGCAGTGTGGTTTTGATGCTGTGCAGGCCTCCTCGAGGGTGGCTGCCACTGGTTCTGTTCTTCGTAGGCACGCCTGGTTGAGAGATCAGAATTTAGCTGAGCATGTTAAAACAAGGATTTTGGATGCTCCTTTACAGTCTGATGTGTTGTTTGGTTCGCCTGTGGAAGCAGTTTTAAAGAAAATGGAGGACAAGGCTAAGTCTATGCAAACTGTTAAGGATTTTTTGCAGGTGCAGCCTCCAAGTTTAGTAGAAATTGGCCTACTAAGGGATGGACTTATCCTGCTTATGATTCCCAGTCTAGGGGTAGGTCTAGACGTGGTAGGGGCAGAGCTCAGGGTTCTTTTAGGCCTAGGACAGGGAGTTCCCCTGCTCAGACTTCTAGTGAGGGCAGGGGTCAGTCCTTTCGTAAGCAGACCCAATGACTTGCCTTTACAGCTGCCAGTTCATTCTCGCCTGGCGGCACCTTTGGGAGGAAGGCTGTCTCTTTTCAAAGACAATTGGGATTTAATTACCCAAGACAGATGGGTTCTGGATATCATTCACCACGGTTACAGGTTTTATTTCCATACCTTGCCTCCTTTCAAAGGCATGCCAGACATTCCTCCTCTACAAAGAACAGAGGCTCACAAGCAAATTTCTCTGTTGCTCCAAATAGGGGCCATTCAGCCGGTTCCTGTGCCAGAAAGGGGCCTAGGATTTTATTCTCGCCTGTTCCTAGTACCAAAGAAGGGGAACACGTGGAGACCAATTTTGGATTTATCTATCCTCAACACTTATCTGGACATTCCCAAGTTCAAAATGTTGACGTTACAACAGCTTTTACCTCTGCTGGGCAAAGATCACTGGATGGTAACTTTAGATCTCAAGGAAGCTTACCTTCATGTGCCTATAAGACTAAATTGCAGGAAGTATCTGCGTTTTCGAGCTGGAAATTCTCATTATCAGTTCTCTGCATTGCCCTTTGGCTTATCTACTGCCCAGAGTATTCACAAAGGTTCTGGCTCCAGTGATAGCTTACTTCAGGCTAAAAGGAATTCAAATCTATCCTTACTTGGACGACTGCCTGATTCTGGCTCAAGAAAAGGAAGATCTTCTACAGCATTTGGAATATGTCATAGCAGTGCTAAGATGCCTAGGGTATTCTGTGAACGAAATAAAGTCCAGTCTAGTACCCTCTCAAGACATGTGCTTTCTGGGTGTGAGACTGAATACGGCAGCCCAGATGGCCTTTTAACCCCGGACAAACAAAAGAATCTTTCCAGTTACTTTCATCACCTATCTCTTCAGTCCGGGCTGACTGCAAGGACAGTCCTTCAAGCCTTAGGGTTCATGGCATCTTGTATTCTGGTGCTTCCCAATGCCAAACTGCATATGAGGAAGCTGCAATGGTATCTCAAAATGTATGGACACAGCACTGCCAGGATTTGGACACTGTCATTCAAATAATACCTTGCATTCAAAAGGAATTTTGTGGTGGGCTCAGGAATGTCACCTAAACAAGGGACTCTCTGTGACCCGGCCAGAGGCGAGTCAGATTCTAACGACAGATGCCTCAGACATAGCTTGGGGAGCTCATCTAAATGGAAAGTGGATACAAGACAAGTGGCCTGCCAGACTACAGCATCTACATATCAACATGAAAGAGATGTTAGCAGTCCAGTTTGCATTAATGGCTTTCAAGGAATTACTTCTTCCAGGGCAGGTGTTGATTCTAACAGACAACACAACTGTCATGTGGTACATCAACAAACAAGGGGGAACACATTCTTACCCATTGTGCAGGCAAGCAATGATTTTATGGGAGATTGCGCTCAGCTTGCAACTAACTCTTCAGGCAAGGTTTCTGCCGGGAGCACAGAACTCCTTAGCAGATGTGTTAAGCAGACAAATCATGGATCCCCACGAGTGGAAACTGGATCTTCATGTTTTTCAACAATTGACAGTGTCATGGGGAACTCCAGACATAGATCTGTTCGCTTCTCCACTAAACCACCAGCTGCCAAAGTTTTGCACAAAGAGATTTCATCACACAGCTTGGAAAGTGGATGCTCTTTCTTTCAGTTGGAAAAATCTTCATGTGTATGCGTTTCCACCTCTGCCTCTTCTTCCAAAGGTGCTTCTAAAGGTCAGACAAGACAAGCCAAGGATGATTTTAATAGCTCCAGATTGGCCTCGGCAGCACTGGTACCCATTACTGAGGAGTCTGGTAAAGAAGCCTCCATGGCCTTTACCCTTGATTCCACACCTGTTGTCTCAGAGGGACGGTCACCTGCTCAATGTCAAGCTTCACTCTCTTCATCTAACAGCCTGGCATATTCTGTTTTGAAGGACAGCAGGTCTCAACTTCCTCAACAAGTTTTAAATGTGATTATGGAAGCCAGAAGACCTAGTACAAGGAAAGTGTACGCAGAAAAATGGAAGAGATTTTTATTTTGGAGTGCAGCAAACAATTTTGAGATTTCTGAGCCTAATTTGGGTGTGGCTCTTCAATATCTTACTGAGTTATTGGACAAAGGTTTGTCTTTCTCTTCCATTAAGATTCACGCTGCAGCAATTTCAGCTCACTATGATTGTGACCCACCATTGTTTTCGCATCCTTTGTTCAAGCAATTTCTTAGAGGGGCAAAGAATATAAGACCTCCGCGTAGAGTTCCTACTCCTGCTTGGGATCTCAATTTTGTGTTGGAGAAACTTACTCTACAACCTTTTGAGCCTGCGGCTACTGCTGAATTGAAATACTTGTCATGGAAGACTGCTTTTTTGTTGGCCATTACTTCTGCAAGAAGGGTTTCTGAGTTGCAGGCCCTTATGGCAGTGGAGCCTTTTTTGATTTTTCATAAGGATATCTTTACGTACTAATCCTTCCTTTATGCCTAAGGTGGTTTCTAGTGTGGCTTTAAACCAAACTATTCATTTGCCTACTTTTTATGCAGATCCTCAAAATAAAGGGGAACAGATTTTGCACACTTTAGATGTCCACAGGCAATTGCGTTATTATTTGAGCAGGACTAAGGATTTTAGGCAGTCTCAGCAGTTGTTTGTTTCTTTTGCTTTGAGTTCACAGGGCAGGCCTGTGTCAAAACAAACTATTTCTAGGTGGATTGGGTGTTGCATTGCATTTTGTTATTCCCATCATGGCAAGGAGATTCCAGCTGGGATTAGGCCTCATTCCACTAGGGCTACTGCCACTTCAACAGCATTTCTAAGGGGGGTGGCAACTAAGGATATTTTGGTGGCAGCTACTTGGAGTTCAGTGCATACTTTCTCTAAGCATTATCACCTTCCTCTCTACTCTTAAGTCTAGGGCTGGTTTTGCCACTGCTATTTTGCAAGGCATGTTGTCAGTTCCTGCTTCCTTATGATTTGCCAGCCTCCCTTACCTCTGCTTTGGGATTCTACCCAATAGTTAGGACTGCAGCAATGTGGAATGAAGAACATAGTACAGTTTTGTACCTACCATAAATGTAGATGTTCGAGGATCCACATTGCTGCAGTCCAATTTACCCTCCCTCCTTCCCCTCTGTGTTTAGGGGTGGTTGTGTAGGTGAGGTTATGTTCAGCTAATTTTGTATATATTGTACATATTTTTGGTGCAGGTATGTTTGGAGTTTTTGGATTTTGGCCTTATCTTTTCAGGGTCTTCTGACATCTGGGGCAAGAAAAGACTGAGGATATGACGTCGGTCATGCGCATTAGTACCCTGACGTACTGACGTCAGTCTAATGCGCCCTGACCGACGTCAGCCATATACTTTGGTATTCGGGCCGACTGGACAGCGGACTACCCAATAGTTAGGACTGCAGCAATGTGGATCCTCGAACATCTACATTTATGGTAGGTACAAAACTGTACTTTCCTGTCTTGGAAGACCGCCTTCCTTCTGGCCATAACCTCAGCAAGAAGAGTATCTGAGTTACAGGCCCTTATGGCAGTACAGCCATTTCTTATTTTTCATCAGGACAGAGTCTAATTGAGAACCAATCCTTCATTTATGCCAAAGGTGGTATCCAGGGTCTCATTAAACCAAGCTATTTACCTGCCTACCTTCTTTCCAAATCCACAAAACAAAGGAGAGAAACTAATGCACACCCTGGACATACACAGACAGTTGCACTACTACTTGGACAGAACTAAAAACTACAGAAAAACTGATCAGCTGTTGGTGGCATATGCTGCTGGTGCACAAGGAAAAGCAATTTCCAAACAGACAATTTCAAAATGGATAGGGAATTGCATACGTTTTTGTTATTCCTTTCATGGAAAAACTGTGCCAGCTAACATTAGACCTCATTCCACCAGAGCCACAGCCACCTCCACAGCCTTCTTAAGAGGGGTGGCTACCAAGGACATTTTAGAAGCTGCTACATGGAGCTCCGTGCATACATTTTCCAAGCATTACAATTTACCTTTATATTCCAGATCCAGAGCAGGCTTTGCTACGGCAGTCCTGCAGGGCATTTTAGCTACACAATCCTTTACATAGATCCTCCACCCCCAGTATGGCTATGGTATTCTACCCATATGTGATGACTGCAGATGCATCCTTGAAGGACATAGTACAGTTTTGTACCTACCATAAATGTAGATGTCCAATAGGTATGCATCTGCAGTCAGGTTTACCCTCCCTCCTTCCCCTCTTGGGTATTTATTGGGTACTTTCCCCTCTCATAGCTAGCTGGGGTTATCTATTATGGTGTATTTGTTTTATTTTTTATTTATATATATATATATATATATATATATATATATATATATATATGCATATATATTTCTGTGCATGTTTGGAATTGATTGCATTTCTCCAAATTTAGCCTTCCTTTGAGGGCACCTGGCATCTGGAGCAAGAAACACTGAGGAAGATAGCGTCAGCTGACGCTTTTATACCCCAGGCGCTCTGACGTCGGGGAGAGGGCGACATCAGCCGATGCCGGACCTAGACTTTGGAATCCGGCTGACCGAAGGGCTGCCTGAGGCAGGACAACCCATATGTGATGACTGCAGATGCATACCTATCGGACATCTACATTTATGGTAGGTACAAAACTGTACTTTCACAACACCAGTGTGCCACCCAGCAACAGCCCCTAAGGCAAGACAATGTACCTAACACTTTAGTCATAGGTGACTCTATAGTCCGGCACACTGATGTCCCTCTCACCAGGTTGAACAAGGAGAGAATTACAGTCAGCTGCCTGTCGGGTGCCAGGATCCGCCACATAACGCATGCACTCAAGTCACTCCACAACAAGTACAAATATGACTCTGTCATTGTCCATGTTGGAGTGAATGACTTGAGACGTACCTTCCTGGACTACATGAAAAGAGACATGGAAGAGCTCTCGGATCATGTGGCCCAGGCAGGTATGACCCTAGCCCTGAGTAGCATCCTGCCTTCACCCAGAATGATACCACAATATAAGGATAAAATGATTGACTTCAACAATTGGCTAAGCTTCTGGTGTCATTCAAAGGGGATCCAGTATCTGCCTGGGACGACATGATTGACAGACCACGATGCTTTGCCAGAGATGGTTTGCACCTGTCACCCCTGGGATTCAGGTTACTGGCTAAGGCTCTTGCCACCCCTATAGTGCCTTCTTTAGGCAAAGTTCAAAGGATGAAACCACCACTGTAACGGGTACAAGCATGCAAAATCTGAAGGTAATGCTACTCAATGCTAGAAGTCTAAACCTCAAAATGCACTCTCTCGAGGCACTCCTAAAAATGGAGACCATCGATATCTGTGCAGTAACTGAGACCTGGTTCCAGAGAGCACCCCTGCAATACCAGGCTACAACTCTTACCACACTTTTTGGCCACCAAAGCAGGACCGAAACACTAAAGGTGGAGTGTCGTCAATATTCACCCAAGGATATTCACACCACCAGGCTAGTAGCCCAACACAATGCGTCTGAAATTCTCCAGGTGCAACTAACACTAGGTAAGACTGCAATCCAAATTGTAGCTTGCCACAGATCCCCCACCATACCCCAAGATTTTCACTACACCTTTCTAAACATACTGAAAAATATTAAGATAGAACCAAACACCCTAATACTGGGTGATTTTAACTACCCTGCCATTAACTGGGAAAACTGCTCATGTACCAACACCTTTGCCCAACGGTTCTTGGAATTCATAAATTCCAACACCCTGGATCAACTAATCCATAGTTACACCAGGGGCTCCAATATCCTAGACCTGGTCATTACCAACATGGGAAATCAATGCTCCACACCTATGGTAACCCCCTCGTTAGTCAGGTCTGACCATAAGCTAATCACCCTTAACAGCTACATCCCACCCCCACCACCCAGTAAGGAAACCTCCATAAAAAACTTCTCCAAAGTCAACTTCATGCTACTCAAGTCAGAAGTGACAAACTTCATGACACCCATGCAGACGGGAACTGAAAGTTCAACTGCTGAATCCTACACTAAGGCACTGTACAAGCACCTCCGCTCATGCATGAATCGTGCCATCCCAAATAGAAGCAAAATGCTCTCATCCAAAAAAAGGAAGCCAATATGGTGGTCCCCTGCCATAAACAAACTTTACAACAAAAGGAAGAAACTGTTGCTGAAAAGAGGAAAATCCCAGGATGCAAAAAACTTCCTTACCAGCCTTAGTAAGAAACTGAGATCCCTCATAAAATCCTCCAAAGCTAGTTACAAAAATAAAATTGTCAAAGATTCCAAAGACAACCACAAGACATTCTGTAACTATGTCAAGAATCTAAATGGCAATGCTCAGATCTGCTCTGAGCTAAAACAGAATGGCATTAAATATACTGATCCCAAGGATATTGTCAATATCCTGGCAGATCGATTCAGTGCCATCTTCACCCCCCTCACCCCCTAAATGGCCCATCTCAATACCGGAAGATTGCCAAATTCCGCTAATAATGGCCAGGTAAAAAACGCACTCTCCAAAGCTAAGAATTACAGCATCCATGGGACCAGATGACATCACGGGCTGTGTACTGCATGAACTACAATATGAACTGGCACCTCACCTAAGTGTCATGTTTAATCGTAGCCTCACCTCAGGTTTCGTGCCCACTGAGTGCTGCAGAGCTACAGTTATCCCACTCCAGAAGGGGGGATCCACCTTGGATCCAGGAAACTACCGTCCCATCAGTCTGACAAGCCTTATCTGCAAGGCCATGGAGCGTATTATCATGGAACTTCTAAACAAAGACATTGGCAACCTTCAAACACTGGACCCCACCCAGTTTGGGTTCATGAAGGGCTGATCTTGTCTCCTGAACCTGATTGACTTCTTCAAATCAGTCTCCAGAGCCATGGACAAGGGTAAGGTGATCCACACAGCCTATCTAGACCTTGCCAAGGCCTTTGACACCAAGCCCCACTCTGGAATCATAGATAAACTTACTAAGCTGGGCATTAATCCCTACGTCACCCAATGGGTTGCTAACTGGATTACTGATAGAACCCACACTGTAAAAGTAGCCAACTCCAAATCCAGCTCCAGACAAGTGACAAGTGGAGTACCTCAGGGTTCAGTCCTGGGACCTCTCTTGTTTGGCATCTACTTCTCTGAAGTACAGGCCAACACTAAGGAACTCTGAATAACAAAGTTCGCAGATGACTGCAAACTGGGAGCCATTATTGAATCCTCAAATGATGTAGATACTCTACAAAAGGGCCTTACAGAAACAGATGCTTGGTGCCAGAGCCATGGGCTCAAGCTCAATGCCAAGAAATGTATAGTTATCCCCTTTGGGAAAAAACATGTACCCGTGAATTACCATATAAGTGGCAGTACACTAAACACCGAAAGTGTGATAAGAGACTTAGGGACACAGGTGGACAGTGGTCTCACTTTCGATAACCACATCGCCACAACAGTCAGGAAATCCTTCTATGTGGCACACCTCATCACTAAGGGCTTTTCATCCAGAAAAAAGGAGGTCATTGTCCCACTGTACTCATCCCTCATTAGACCCATTGTAGAATACAACGCCCCGTTTGGTATGTACCTCTCAAGACATCTGCAACAACTGGAAAAGGCACAGAAATACCTCACTAAAGGAATCACAGGCCTAAAGCAGATGCCCTATGCTGACCGCCTTAAAAAACTCCAGCTATACTCTGTCGCATGTCATCTACTCAGAGGCGATCTCTGCTTAATATACAAGGCCATGTCAAACTCAGAGCTGTTGGACATGGTACACTTAAAGAAATCCCAATCCCTCAGAGCCACACGCTCCAGAGATCTAAACCTTGTCATCACAATAAACAAAACATGCTGGAGGGATAGGTTCCTGACCCAGAGACTCCCCAGACTCTGGAGTAGATTGCCCATACATGTCAAGCAGAGTGCCTCTTTGGCCCTCTTCAAAAGGAACCTTGACGATTGGATGGGAGAAAGGAAATCCACACTGGGGATCACATCAGTCGCCCTGCTAGACAGGGGTCCAGGGAAGTAAATAGTGTGGGAAGAAATAGCCAGGGAATTGTTATGGCTAGGCTTGTATAGGCCCTAGGGCTGATAGCCTAGTACCAACCTATGAACCTATGTTTCTGTGCATAGTGAGATGATCTCTTCCTCTTTGAAATCTAATTTTCTTGTTGTACAGGTGGGTTAGAATTTACTTTCCATTAAACTGCTTTTACGCACAATGTCCTGCATGACTGAATTTTATAGTAATGGCAACCCCCCAATCTTTATCCTGCTTTCATGTTCTTGATTCGTTCTGTTACACATTTTTCCTTCTGATTCCCACCTGTGTGCATTATTCTGCTGTTAATTTTTGAAACCTCTGCTTCCACTTTTCTATCCATTTTGTTTTCCATCCCCTTTACTCTTCTGAGACTTCCCACCATTTGCCATGGCTCTTATTTATTTTTTTTGCATCTGTGTGAGTGTGTATTTATATACACACACACACACACACACACACACATATATATATATATATTTATATGTATGTATGCATATAAGTAAATGTATAGAGGTTTACTATTGTATACCCGAAATGTAATTGGTCGACTATTCACATGGTCGACCGAGATTGTGCAAAATTCACAATGTTGAAAACCGGAATTGCCGAAATACATGTCGACTGCTACGTAGGGATGGGTTTTAACACAGGTTGAGGTAGGGTCAGATGTGTATTTTGGCAATATCAGTGTTCGACATTGCCTACGGTCGACATTCCGATTTTCGAACGGTGGCATCGACCGACTTCACTTCGAATAAGTGATAGTAAACCATGTATAGAAGTATATGTGTGCGTGTGCACACTTTTTTTGTAGTCAGGCTTGTGAAAGAGATGTTAAACAGCATCAACCGCAGTTCATTACTAATCTCTGAAGGACTCCAGTGGTTGCTTCACTGTCTGAAGATGGTAATCTCTCGTAATTCTTTTGTCTGTCTTGCATTTGTTGTCCTTCTCACCATTCTTAGACCCACTCCCATTTACTGTTTGTCAAGGTCTTGTTGCAGGTTCAGCCACTCAGGTTTAGCAGAAACTGTCTTAATAAGGCCTGGTCCTTTCCTTCTTCTTAATATAGACAAAGAAACAGAAGAGTCAGAAGGAATAGACCACCAAGGCAATATAGAAGACGGCAATCAGAACCTACCACTAGGGCTTGTGGACCCCAAACACAGGGGCCCAGCATGCAGCAACCATGACTCACCCTCCAACTACGTCCCCTCCCTATCTTCCAAACCCCACTGTCACTTCTACAAAACTAGGGAGAAGAGTTTCCCTCTTTAACCACGAATGGACTAAAATCACACAGGAGAAATGGGTGCTAAATGTTATCAAAACAAGTCACAAACTGTCATTTGCCTCTTAAAGTCTGCAGGCATTCATTTTTCTCCAGTGAGTAAGTTCAAGAAACTGTGGCCCAAGTAGTTCTGCTTTTGCAGCAAGGCTTCATAGAAAGGGTACCTCCTTAGAAAAGGAAGAAGGTATTATTTCAGACTGAAAGAGGAAACTTTGAGACCCATTCTAGATTTTTTCCAGATTAAACACTTTCCTCCTTGTTCCTAAGTTCAAAATTCTAGCCCTCAGAAGCTCCTACCTGTGTTATTTCCTCAGGCATTCATGGTCACTGTGGATCTAAAAGATGTTTACCTACACATACCTATCTTACAGGAAGCATCTTCCTTTCAAAGCCTGTGAAAATCACTATCATTTCTCTGCTCTTTGGCTTATGTTCTGCCCCCAGAGTGTTCACCATGTGCCTGGCTCCAGTTATTGCCTTCTGCAGGACAAAGGTCATTCAAATATAGCCCTACCTAGACATTTGCCTGATCCAAGAGATTCAGTGGAGGAGCTACTTTCCTTCCTATGTCTCACTGGGGACATTTCTTCCAGTCCTATGATTCATCCTAAGTCTAAAAAAAAAAAAACTCATTCCATCTCCAAAGTTTGTTTTTCCAGAGGCCTTTCTACCATGGGAACAGATCACTTTCCAGACACACTACTACCTTTCTCTTCTTCCCCTTTCAATAATTTCTGCAAAGGAAGTTCTGAGAGTGTTAGGTTACATGCCCTTGTGTATCCTAATGATCCGTCTAACCAGATTGCAAATGGAGAAGATTCAGTAATATCTCAAGAACCTATGGAACCAACACACTTAGTCTCTGAACTTTCAAGTTCATCTTTTTCCCCTGTCTCAAAAGAGAATTGGAGTAGTGGATCTGTGCTTACAAGCAGAACTTAGGGGTACCCTTCAGAATCCCCCCCACCAAAACCAGACAACCCATGGATGCCTCAGACCTAGCCTAGGTGTACAAATTAAACTGCTTCCAAGCACAAGAAAAATGGGAAGAAAACTGTCTGAAAAGCCACATTGGGAATTATGGAAGAGAGGAGTTCAAGCACTTGAAAGCTCAGGGGTTTGTTACTGGCTCAGATGCACCTCAAGGTGGAAATTTTCAATTGTCAAGATGAATAGAGGGGGACAACAAGGATCTAGCATAATGGTAAGTACATAACTTTAGTATTTCACAGATTTTTTTCATCCTGTAAGGAGCATGGTTCATTGTCAAGTTGATTGGTCATTCTGAAGTTAAGGAAGTGTGCCAGAATATACGTCTTCTACATCATGTAATGCCCATTCAGGCGTGCGCACGTAGTTGCTCACTCTGTCTGTTTTTCAGTTGAAATGACGGTGTAAAGTCAAGTAATTGTCACTGTGTACATCCTTTCTAGAGCAACTCGTCTCTTCTGTGATGTCTACAATCCTCAAAGCAAAACCTACTGTAAGAGATTGCAGGTGCTATGTCCAGAACATTCACGAGATCCAAAGGTAAGTCATTATTGTTTTTCTTTCCAGCTTTCCCTGTTAATTGATATTATCTTCCAGCTCTGCTCACTAATGTGTAAAGTATTTTCACCACCTGGTTGTCCTAACAACACTGTAATCAGTTTTTAATTTATAATAGTGAAGTTTGAGGCAGATATGTCATTAGATAGAGAGTCAGGGAAGGGAGAGTTTGAATTTGTAGAACATGCTCTCTTTCACTTGGAAGTAGGGATGAGACCAGTTGTGGTAGCATGTTAGAGACTATAGCAATGCCTCAGAGGCATATCATAACCAGAGTATCTGATGATGTCTTTTCTATCCGTTCCTCAACTTATGGGGTTTGGGATCCAACTTTGGTTGTTGTTTCTAGACTTCGGCTCCATAGTTCAGGCCCTTCCCCTTACCCATAATCCTCTCCAAACCCTACTTTTTCTTAGATCTCGTTTGCTGCCCTCAGCTCTCAAGCATGGTTATCATAACTCGGATATTCAGTGATAATTACAAAACTTTTGTGTTCTGTTACTCTTAACTCCAGTTCTTTATTGTATTATCCGATTCTTTTTTTTCTTTTAACTTGTTTCCTCTTGTTTTAAAAAAAAAAATCTTGACTTGTCTTCCTGTTGGATTTAGGCCTTGTGCCTCTTTTTTCTGTTGTAGTCATAAAGTACTACTTGATTATTATTGCTGGTATTTTTGCCCTTGTGTTACTCCTCTGTATTTCTTTGCTTATCTAGGTTGTATTTCTGTAGTGCTTTTATACATTTAACCTTGGTTGATAAACCTACTGGCTTTAAGAAATCTGTCTGCTGTGGACACAAAATCCCCAATTTGGATGCCCACTCAGAATGTGTTTGGTTGGGAGCTAGCCATTTGGATGTGGTGTGTGGCATCTGCTCTTCTTTTAACCATAGGACTCTTGTAGAATAGAGAAATAAATTAGTTTTAAAGAGTCTTCTTTCTTCTTCTTCTTCAGCATATTGAGTGCCCACATCTACAAAGAAGACTGGGGAAAAGTCAAAAGATCAACCCAAGGAGCAGACTAAGTGATCCCCTGACTGCTCTTGTACTTTGCCTCAGGCTCCCACTTCTAAGATCCAACAGACTCCTGATCTGACTACTTCATTGGATCTGGCATACTTTTCCTTCAGAAGCCCTCACACCAGAGCCATTTGCTTCTAGGCTACATTGACCCTTTCCCTAGAGACCCACTTGCAAGGCTTCTAGACCTCCATCATCTTACTCTTCCTGTATACCTACCAGAGGTATATGTGGACAGAATGATGAGGAAATTTCTCAGGACTCAACAAATTCATTTGGAAGTCCTTCCAGCTCCTGCTGCTGTCGGACCCATGAGCTTTGGACTGTCCCAGACCCCTATAACTGCTTCTCCAATCATACCTCCAGTTTCAGAGTTATTGGACCCAAGATTTCTGGAATTGCCATCATTGGATCCAAAGGTATGGTCTTCGTTGACTCTGGCTTCTTCTGTGATCCAACTGGCACCAGCATTGTTGGAGTCAGTGGGATCTCAGAGCTGTAGCATTGGCGACAGATCTGTGGGTAGGGGTTTGACATAGAGACTCTTGGAGCCATCCCTTCCTTTCAGAGCTTCAGAGCTAGATAGCTCTGCTCCTATTTCTGTTTTGAGACAGGTTTCGGGAGATTCCCTGGACCACCCGGCCAAGTGGCTTTTGCTTCAACTGGGGTGGTTTTGGAACTTTCCTTGGCTTCTACCTTTAAGGCAGCAGAGAGAGAGCATTATCCTCATCAGGAGACAGGACATCCCTTCCTCCCTTGGGTCCTCTTTCCACTCTACAACTGTCTGCTCTGGGGTCCTAAGCCTGTTCATTGTGTCCCATCGGGACAACTGATCTGGACTAGCCTTGAGAAAATACTCATCCAGTGTCCTCCTCAAACCTCTAAGCCATCCTCTGATAACCCCTTGTGGAAACTCCTCAGAAGCATAAGTGCAAAGGAATAGACATAGACTCCCCACAGGACTCGCTAACAGAAGACATGAAGTTTGAGGAAGGGGAGTGGTCCCCCAGATCACCTCTTGAGGACGTCTCATTCTGAGAGAATTTTTGAGCTTTTGAGGCAGAAAGTTGCTTTGTCTTCTGAAGCTTCTTCCCAGGAGTCTGTGTTCCTTGAGGCATTTGGTGCCAGCCCAGCTTCTTTTTGGGTGGTGCCCCTGGCAGATGAAATAGTCGATAGCATCTTTCATAGGACATGGAAGGATCCAGACACAGCAGAGCCTATCCCCAAAAACCTGATAAATATTTAGTAGCACCAAAAAAAAAACATGCCCATTGAAGCAAGGATCACCTGGTTGATGCTGTGTTGGTGGAGGCAGCCACAAAGAAGGAGGGTGACGAAGAGAGTCCAGCTGTCCATCCCCCCCAACAGGAAGTCTAGGGCTTTGGATAGATATGGGAAGCGAGTTTATGCTTTAGAAACTTTTGCTCTATGATCAGTGAACTATTCGGTGCAGCACCTTACAAGATTTCAGAGAGGCTTGACTAAAGAACTTTCCAAGTCCTTCAGTGGGTCCTTGTCTGTGGATGTCGAGAAAACCATGTTTTCACAACTGGCCGCCCTCTTATCCATCTTGAAAACCTACATGCATCTGATGATCTTAAATGCAATGTAGGGTGCTTCTAGAGCCATGGGTTCAGACATTGATTTTTGGAGGCATACCTTGGTTTACTTATATGACTTTGTGGAGGCTTTTAAGTTGTCTTTCATCAATGTTTCACAAAGTAGAAGATGATGGAACCAACTCTCCTCAGCCTAGCACACTGGAAAAAGTCATCAGCCAAGAATATGATGAAAACTTATAATCGAATGTTTAATGCTTCATCAGTGTTTCCCTTTTGGCCCCAAGTATTAAGAAACTCTCTCCAGGAGTGAACAGGATAGGAAAACTCTGCCTGCCAAAAGAATACATTTTTCTACACACACACCCCCCCCCCCCCCCCCCCGGAGGACTTTTCCAGGAACCAGAAAGAGGAAAGAATTATATGGTTTTGAAAATCCCCTAGGTTTTCCCTGGACTTCTATGGAGGTAGACCTCCTTGAGGCAGAGGTGGAAATTCTAATAGACTGCACCTGTGAGGCAGAAGAGACCCGCAGAATCAAGGCTTCAGATCTCCTTTCACCTCAAAGTCTTACCAGCAACACTTGAGGTGTTGCTCGGCTGCTGCACTGTAGAAGCAGTCTGGAAACACTTCCCTGCACGTGGTGGCCTGGATATCCATCACCAAAATGTCCTAGTCCAGATAGTTATTACCAGAGACTACTGTATTCCATTTTCCCATCTTCCGCTAAACATGTCAAAGAATTTACCCAGTGTGGCACCCCATCAGAGAAAAGACGCAGTTTTGGAAATTCAAAAGATGCTAATAATGAGAGTTATCCAGAAGGTGCCATCAAACTGCACGGATTCAGAACTTGTTCAAGGTTCTTTTTGGTGCTAAAGAAAAATGGGGACCTTAGGCCAGTCTTGGACCTAAGAGAACTGAACCTGTTTGTGAAACACTCAGTTTCAAATGGTCATGGTCCAGTCCAATTTTCTACTGCTGTAAAAGGAGGATTAGATGTGGTCAACCATCCTCTAGGATGCGTGCTACCAGATCAAAATGAGCAGATGAGCCCAGAGGTTTCTTTGCTTCCAGCTCCGATCCTGTTATTTTCAGGTCAGGCCTTGCAAGTTCACCAAGTGCATGGTAGTGGTTGCAGCTCAGTTGAGGCTGCTAGATTTCATCTGTTTCTCTTCCTGAACAACTGGCTCCTCGTCACCTCCACCAGGCATCTCCTGATTCACACCAGAGATTACATGCTCCATCTCTATTCCATTCTGGGCATCACAGTCAGTTGCAACAAGTCACATCTTTATCTTATACAAGCCCTGGAGTTCATAGGCACTTAGACACTGTCTTCAAGATAGCAAGACTTCCACAACCAAGACTGTTCACAATGCAAAGTCAGGACTTGAATTTTCTGTCTCTTCAGACAACCACTGCCAGATGTATTCTAAAGCTTCTAGGATTTATGACGGTCTCAATTACTTTTCCACTGTTGAGGTTTCACATGAGAGTATTTCAGTGGATGTTGGTGATACAGTCGTCAGTAAGGCAACAACCCATGAATTTCCGCATATGAATAATCAGTATTTGCAGGGAAATGTGGTGGGTCCAAGCTCCAGTGGTGTCTCGGGTACATCCTTTTGATCTACCCTTACCAAAGGCCATGGTGATTACAGACACTTCCCATGGTCTCCCTCAGAGGCTATTCTGCACATAAGTTTTCTAGAGATGTCAGATGTCCTCCTAGCTTTGCAGGTATTCCAGGACATTGTTTCTCTGAGGAAGATTACAGTACAGTTGGACAACATGCCAGTGGTTTGGTGCATCAGCTAAGAGGGGGAAGCCGTTTTTATCCCTTGTGGCGAGAAGCAATGAATGTGTGGCAGTGAGTGATCTCTTCCAACCACAACACACATTCTAAGCATGTCCAACATTTTTGAAAACAAACTAAGCAGGTCTGTTGTACTGCCTCGTGAGTGGTCTCTCAATCCATCAGTTGTGAAGCAGATATTTTGTCATTGGGGCCAACCATGCTGCAGTCTATTTGCCTCTCTCAACAACTTCAAGTGCAGCAGGTACTTTGCCATGATCCCCCCCCCCCCCCCCAGAGGAGGAGTCACCAAGAGATGCTGATGTTCATCGTGTTTCACTGTTGCAGTCATTACTCTTGGGTTATCCTTGCTGGCAGGCCACCCTCAGTCGGCCAGAATTCCAAAGTCTAGGTCCGGCGTTGGTTGCTGTCGCCTCTTCCCTGACGTCAGTGTGCCAGGGGTATAAAAGATGCAGCCGACGCCATTTTCTTCAGTCTTTCTTGCTGTGCGGTGCCCGAAGCAAAAGCAGTTCACAAGTGCCGGTCGGCCGACTCCTGAGATTTTCAAATTCGAATTTCAGAACCGAAGTCTTCATTAAAGCTAAGTACCCCGTTGGGCAAACTTTTTTCTTGCTCCAGACCGATGTCAGAAAAAGTTAACAATTGTATTTCTTGTGGGAAGAAAATACCTCATATGGATTTTCATTCTTACTGTATTCCTTGCCTAGGCCCTGATCACAACGTTGCTAGCTGTCGGTTTTGTGCTAGATTTAACCAACGCACTATTAAGGGTCGGTTTGATTTTGCATTTCATTACTGTGGCTGAAGATTTAATTATATAATGCTGTCGGACCAGCTGACAACTGGAGTTTACAAAAAACGCAAGGACAAGGAAAAGGATAGGCATCCGAGGTCCAAAACCGACGATGAGGCTTCTGCTAGGCCATTCGCCGGTTCTCAGTGAGGAGCTTTCGCAGCCCCTGGCGCCCGCTATCTCAGAGCCACAGGCCACTTCTGATTCCCACGTGGAGCCGACTGGGCCTCTGGATACTCTATAACTATATATTAAGCCATCTTCAGCTTCAAAGACAAAGACTAAAGCAGCTGTAAAGACAAAGAAACAAGTACAGCATTCTCCTACTGAGACTTCCATGCCTAAAAAACAGATGCTCAAAATGGCCAAAGATCTAATTACGTTGATCAGGGGCTTACCATCCCCCTCCTGATAAGAGGCCTAGGCAAGAGACAAAGTATGATTCTTCTGATCAGGTTTCTATTTCCTCTGATTCCTCTTCTGAACAGGATTACTCCATGCTTCCGTATATGAGGATTCTGATGCTGAAGAATCCATTCCCTCAGCCTCTCCTCCTGACGATTATTCTTTTGGGGAAACCCTACATACCATGAGGGAGCATTTCCACTGGGAGAGCCAAGATTATTCTGAATCTAAGAAAAGGCTCAGAGACTTTTTGCTACTTCCTCAGCATAGACCCCTTGCTATTCCACCTGTTTTAGACATTGTAGATGATGTATTTTCAGAGTCCAGCCTGTTCCCTGACTCTTTACCCCCTGCACCTGCTAAGCCAGACAGATAATACAGGGTTATGGATTCTCATAAATTCCTATATAAGAACCCAGCTGCTGACCCAGAAATTATATCTCAAGGTCCCAAATGGGTTAAAGCTTCCACTGCAAAAAACCCTGTCCCCTCTGATAGGGATTCTAGGGCTCTAGACAGATGGGAAAAAAAGTGTACACTTCTGCTACCTTGGCTGTAAGGGCTTTAAATTGTCAGTTTCATATGCTTAAATATCAACAGTATTTGATGTCACTGCTTAAACAGAAATTGTTGACAAATACTGAATGTTCAGAGAACAAGGAATTGCAGGATTTATTGCATGCAGCTGAACAAGTGGGAAAGCATACTTTGCAATGTGGTTATGATTCATTGGAGGCCTCTTGCAGGGCCGCTGTTACAGGTTCTGTTATTAGAAGGCATGCTTGGTTAAAGGAGCAGAATCTGCCTGATCATGTTAAAGCAAAATTATTAGATGCACCATTGCAGCATGATACTTTGGTACTAAAGCAGAAGAGGTGTTGAAAAAAATGGAGGATAAAGCAAAATCCATGCAGACAGTCAAGGATTTCTTACAGGTACAGCCACCCAGGTTTAGCAGAAACTGGCCTTCTAAAAATTGGTCCTTTCCAGTGTCAGACAAGACCACAAAGAGGCAGATACAAGCGTCCTAGAGGCAGATCTCAGCCCCAAGGCTCATACAGGCCTAAACAATGGGGTGCTCCTACCTCCAAAAGCGGAGAAGACAAATCACAACCTTACAGGAAACAGTCCCAATGACTTTCCTTTTCCAGATCCAAGCACTTTTCTTTTGATAGCCCCTTTTGGGGGAAAACTAGCACTTTTTTCATCAATTTGGCAAATGGTTACCCAAGACAAATGGGTCCTGAACATAGTATCCCAAGGCTACAGGTTCCATTTTTACACTCTACCAAGGTCAAAAGGTATGCCAGACCTGACACACAATCAATGGGCAGAGGCACAAAAACTAATTACAGCCCTCATGGACATGAGGGCCATTCAGCAAGTACTGCAAGAGCAGGGGCAAGGATTTTACTCCAGACTTTTCCTAGTACCCAGAAAAGCCAGAACCTGGAGACCAATACTGGATCTATCTATATTAAATACGTTTCTGGAAGTTCCAAAATTCAAGATGTTGACTCTACAGCAGCTACTGCCCATGCTGGGCAAGAAGGCTTGGCTCGTAACTTTGGACCTAAAAGAGGCGTACCTGCATGTCCCAATCATACAGTCTTGCAGAAGATACCTCAGATTCATAGCTGGCTCAATGCATTACCAATTCTCTGCACTGCCCTTTGGCTTATCTACTGTGCCCAGGGTCTTCACAAAATGCCTGGCACCAGTAATTGCGTTTTGCAGACAAAGAAGAATTCAAATATATCCCTACTTGGATGACTGCCTAATTCAAGCAGAGACCAAAGACATTCTTTTAAAGCATCTGGCGTTTGTAAAAAGATTACTAACTGGCCTAGGGTACACAGTAAACGAAAAGAAATCAAAACTAGTGCCCTCTCAAGAGATAATATTCCAGGGTGCAAGCGTAAATACAACTGCCCAGATGGCTTATCTCACGCCAGACAAACAAACGCAACTGACTTCTTACTTCAAGAAATTGGCAACCAAAATCCACTTGTCTGCAAGGAAAATCCTGCAGGCCCTGGGTTTCATGGCATCCTGCATTCTGCTAATTCCATATGCCAGACTGCATATGAGGAAACTACAGTGGTATCTAAAAAGTGTTTGGACTCAGCATTGCCACAGCCTGGAGACAGTAATTGCACTCATTCCCTGCCTACAACAGGAGTTTCGATGGTGGGCAGAAGCCTGTCACCACAACAAGGGTCTGCCATTCAGTTTACCCACAGCCAGACAGACACTGACAACGGATGAATCAGATTATGCCTGGGGAGTCCATATGGCAAGAAAATGTATTTAGGGCACATGGCCTGCAAACCAGATGCATATTCACTTCAATCAAAAAGAGATGCTAGCTGTTCAAAATGCCCTGACAGCTTTCAAGGACCTGCTTCATCCAGGACAGCTACCGATAAAGACAGACAATACTACTGTCATGTGGTACATAAACAAGCAGGGAGGTACACATTCCTACCCCCCCCCCTCTGCAGACTAGCAATGACCTTATGGGACACAGCATTGGCTTTTCAAATTCACCTGCAAGCACAATTCCTGCCAGGAAAAACAAATACTCTGGCAGACGAACTAAGCAGAAACCTCATGGATCCCCACGAATGGAAACTGGATCCACAAGTCTTCAACATGATAATAAGGAAATGGGGATACCCAGACATAGATCTATTTGCCTCCCCTCACATCTACCAATTGCAGAGATTTTGCCAAGGATTTATCACAAGCAAGCATGGAAAGTGGACGCCCTGTCCTTCAGCTGGAAATGCCTAACAGTATATATGCCTTTCCTCCACTGCCTTTGCTTCCCAGGGTACTCCTAAAGGTCAGACAAGAGAAGCCAAAAATGATACTGGTTGCACCAGACTGGCCACGCCAGCACTGGTACCCACTCCCAAAGAGCTTGTCTCAAGGTCCAGCATGGATATTGCTTCAAACCTCTCACTTGCTGACCCAACAAAACAATCAGATCCTGCACAGCCAACTCAGGACCTTAAATCTGGCAGCATGGCGGATAATGTAACAATTTAGAACACACCTCTTTCAAAAGCTGTTATGGATGTTATCTTGGAGGCCAGGAGGCCCAGTACCAGAAAATCTTATGCAGAAAAATGGAAGAGATTCTGTGCTTGGAGCCAGGAACAAGGCATTGACATGTGTGTACCAAATATACCTCAGATTTTACAATACCTAACTGAGATGCTGAACAAAGGCCTTTCTCATCAATTAAGATTCATGCCTCTGCCATTTCCGCCCATTACAATACGGAACCACCTATCTTTTCTCATCCTTTAATAAGGCAGTACCTCAGAGGGGCCAAAAACATTAGGCCTCCAAGGAGAGCACCAATTCCGGCCTGGGACCTCAATTATGTTTTGGAAAAACTCACACTGCCTCCTTTTGAGCCAGCTTCAACAGCAGATATAAAATTCTTATGCTGGAAAACAGCTCTACTCCTGGCAATAACCTCAGCAAGGGGAGTCTCGGCGTTGCAAGCACTCATGGCTGTGGAACCTTTTATCATTTTTCATCCAGACAGGGTGTCTCTGAGGACAAATCCTACTTTTATGCCTAAGGTGGTATCCAGTGTGGCCCTCAACCAAACCATTCACTTGCCTACCTTTTATCCAAATCCACAGAACAAGGGTGAGAAAATTCTGCATTCTTTGGACATACACAGGCAGTTACGCTTCTATTTGGAAAGAACTAAAGCTTTCAGAAAGACTGAGCAACTTTTAGTGTCATATGCTGCAGGATCACAAGGAAAGGCTATCTCAAAACAGACTATTTCTAAATGGATAAGCCATTGCATCCGTTTCTGCTATTCTCAACATGGCAAATCAGTGCCTAAGGGCATTAGGCCTCATTCCACCAGAGCAGCAGCCACTTAGCAGCCTTCCTCAGAGGGAGTACCAACCAAACATATCTTAGAGGCTGCAACTTGGAGTTCAGTGCACACTTTCACAAAGCACTACCACTTACCTCTTTACTCTAAGTCCAGAGCAGGCTTTGCCTGTGCCGTTCTGCAGGGCCTCATAGCCTCTCCTAATCCTATTTAGCCCAGCCACCCATCCTCAGCTTTGGGATTCTATCCAAGAGTAATGACTGCAACAGTGAAACACGATGAACATAGTACAGTTGTGTACCTACCATAAATGTAGATGTTCGAGTGTATTCCCTGTTGCAGTCCAGGTTACCCATCCACCATCCCCCTTCTCTTTGCTGGGACTTATCTGCACTTCTCTATCCTATACAACCTTTTTGGTGTATTTGCTTGTAGATAAAGAAAATGTTATTTTTGTGCATGCATTTTTATTGGCATATTTTTCAACCTACCACTTTGGGGGCACCTGACATCTAGGGCAAGAAAAACTGAAGAAAATGGCATTGGCTGCATCTTTTATAACCCTGGCTCACTGATGTCAGGGAAGAGGCAACAGCAACTGACGCCGGACCTAGAATTTGGAATTCTGGACGACTGAGGGTGGCCTGCCAGCAGGATAACCCAAGATTAATGACTGCAACAGTGAATACACTCGAACATCTACATTTATGGTAGGTGCACAACTGTACTTTCTCCATGATTGTCCCCCCAGTCTTCCTTATGCATCTTCACCTACCCCTTTATCCCAAAGTTCTTTGAGACATCATCCCACAGGAAGATCAAAGTCATCCTCTGCTCTATTCTGGCCTCGACAAGTGTGGTTCCCCTTACTGTGGCCTCACTTAATACACCCGCCTTGCGTTTTGGACAAGGACCCAGATCTCTCTTACCCAGCCGGTCTGCCTTACCCAGACATTCGAGCCCACAAGCTGTCTGCTTGGTTTCTCCACTTCCAGTGAAGGCTAGGCAGTCCAGGCTGTCTTCCCAGGTCCTTCACATTCTGACTTCTTCCCAGAAGTCTTCAATCAGGAGGCTATATAAAAGCAAATGGAAAAGGTTCTCAATTTGGGCTCATGAGAGACATTAGATCCATTCTCAGCTCCTATTCCAGCAGTCTTGGATTTTTTTTTTTTTTGCGACAAGTGTTTCACAGTGTATCCTGTTATTCCACCATAAAGGTGAAACTAGCAGCCATTTCAAAGTTCCATATTGACGAACGTCACTCTTCCTTAGCCTCTCTCAAATTATGCAAAGCTTTTCTTAAGGTGCATTCCTATTAAGGATCCCAGCCCCAACACCCTTGGGATCTTACTATGCTTTTACAAGCTTTGTCTCAGGCTCCCCTTTGAACCTGCAGACAAAGTGTACTTAAACTTTTATCTTGAAAAAACATTTTTCCAGTTGCCATTATTTCAGCTAGATGAAGTCCAGTAACTGTCTTCTCAGCCACCGTACCTGATTTTCACAACAACAGATTTTCCTTGCATACCACTCCCTCTTTTTTGGCAAAGGTTGCTTCAGAAGCAGTACTCAACCAAACTATTCATTTATGAGTTTTTTTTCCCAAATTCACTAATAAATGCTACAAGAAATACCCCAAAGTTGCAGCTTGCTAGCACCGGAGTCAGGGAGGCCACTACCCCGGGTGCCCTTCTTAGAAGTGTCCTTTTGAGAGATGTCCTTTTGAGGAGAGGTTTAGCCAAGGACTGTATTCTGTGTTTCCATCACTGGGATTTAGTCTGTGGAATTGCTAGATACCAACATTGGTGTTTAGCCAAGGACTGGGTTCTGCTTTCGTAGTGCCTACCGAGGCACCAAGATACTAGGACATTCTTTTTGGATCACCATAGTGGCCACCTCTCCTCTGCAGCTTTGTGGGTATTTCTTGTAGCATTTATTCCCTCCTAGACTGGAAGGGCTATACTCCACCTCCTTCCGGTAACCTCTCCCCAGTTTAAAATTCACTAACTAAGGGAAATGCATGCTTCACTTGTTGCATTTATGTAGACAACGCAGATTCTATCTTCACAGAATGAAACCCTTCTGAAAAGTTTTTTTCTGTCATTTTAAAAGGTATAATTGGGGAAACCAGTCAAAAGTGAGTTCAGCCAGATGGCTGATTCTACAAAGATAAAGGAATGGCTTTGCTGAGGCCTCCAAGGGCACATTCACCAAGATTTATTTCAATTTCTTCAACATTCTTATCTATGGCTTCAATAGATGATATCTGTGCTGCAACCACTTGGTCCAATGCTAATATATTTATAGCTCATTATAAACTGGATATTTTCTCTAGAGACACGGCGGTGTTTAACTTGCCATTGTATGAAATACCCCCCCCCCCCCCACCTGGATTTCAAGCAGCTGGGGACTCTGTCCCATTAGCTCAGGAATGGACAAAAAAGAAAATATCAGATACAAAAGGTACGGACTCACCATAACAATGCATCTGTGTTGTCTGTTTCCATCCTTCCTCAACCTTCCTCCCTTCATATCATGGTGTTATCTATATGCTGTTCTGGTATGACCTGTGGGGTCTACCTTCAACATCTTTTCCCCTTACTTCAGTT
The DNA here is from genome assembly GCF_019279795.1 of Protopterus annectens. Lineage (NCBI taxonomy): Eukaryota > Metazoa > Chordata > Ceratodontiformes > Protopteridae > Protopterus > Protopterus annectens. The sequence goes on along the minus strand of NC_056741.1, from coordinate 873,071,809 downwards.
CTGGATCTGATTATTTGCATCTTTTTGTAGCACTTTCTACACTGTCCCTAGTAGTTTAGGTCTGAGGGCAAACTCGATCAGAGGTAATGTAGGGATGTTCTTCATGTTTCACTCTTGCAGTCATCACATTTGGGTTATCTGCCTGCAGGTAGCCCTCAGTCGGCCCGAATACCAGAGTTGTGGGATTTCTGCGTCGTATGCTGTCGCCTCTTACATGACGTCAGGGGTATAAAACATGCATCCAACGCCATTACATCAGTCTTTCTTGCCAAGAAGGAGCCCAAAGCAGAAGCAGTTCGCAAGTGCTAGTCAGCCGCTACCTCAAATTTTCGTTTTTCAAGATTCAAACCTGAAGTCTTCTAAAGCTAAGTACCCCATTGGGGATTCTTTTTTCTTGCTCTAACCGATGTCAGAAAAAGTTAACAATTATCTTGCCTGTGGAAAGCAAATACCTCACAGAGATTTTCATTCTTACTGCGTCACCTGTTTAGGCCCAGACCACGACGTTTCTGACTGTCAATTTTGTGCCTTGTTTAATGCCCAAACCATTTGTCATCGGGCTATTTTTGTAGCTAAATTCTTTTGTTCTTGATGTTCTTTGTGTTTCACTGTTTCACTGTTGCAGTCATCACTTTTCGGTTATCTGCTTGCAGTAGCCTTCAGTCGGCCTGATTAACAAAGTCTTGGGTCCTGCGTCGGTTGCTGTCCCTTCTTTCATGACTTTAGGTCGCCAGGGGAATAAAACATGCAGCCGATGCCATTACGTCAGTCTTTCTTGCCGTGCGGTGCCCGAAGCAGAAGCAGTTCGCAAGTGCCGGTCGTCCGACTCCTGAAATTTTCGTTTTCGAGTTTCAGAACCGAAGTCTTCAAATAAAGCTAAGGGGAAACTTTTTCTTGCTCCTTACCGATGTCAGTAAAAGTTAATAATTGCATTACTTGTGGAAAGCAAATTCCTCATAAAGGTTTTCATTCGTACTGTATTCCTTGCCTAGGCCCTGACTACGACATACCTTGCTGTCGGTTTTGTGCTTTATTTAATCAGCACACTATCCATCGTTGGTATATTTTTGCCTCTAAATATTTCGGTTCTCAGTTTAATTATCCAGAAATGTCGTCGGTTAGTCATCCGACTACCGGGATTCCGAAAAAACACAAGGATAAATACAGAGACAGGCCGCCAAGGTCCAAAACTGCCGATGACGCTTCTCGTAAACCAGTCACCAGTTTGCCGGTACTCAGTGAGGTGCTTTCGCAGCTCCTGATACCCGCTACTTCTGATTTGCAGGCCTCTACCGAGACCCATTCGGAGTCCGGTATGCCGCGAGATGCTTCAACTATGGAACCTGCGGATGTCTCTACCTTGGATGGGTCCGGAGCCGCTGTGCAGGCACCGGCTTCTGAGGGTGTATTCAGGCCTATGGACTTGCATATTAAAACAACGCCTCCTTCTTCTTTTAGGCCTAAATTTCGAACTATGCTTAAAAAACCAATGCCCAGGCCACATGCTCAGGCCTCTATGTCTTAAAAAAAAAAAAAAAAATGATAAGAATGGCTGAAGATCTTATAACTCTAATCAGGGGAAGCCAGCCTCCTCCTTCTAAGAGACCTAGGACTGATGTTGTTTATGAATCTTCTGACCAGGATTCTGATTTTTCTGATCCTTCTGAAGATCTGGATTTGCCCTTATCTACTTATGAGGATTCTGATGCATAGGACTCCATTCCATCTGCTTCCCCTCCAGAGGATTTTTCTTTTGGTGAAACCTTACATACTCTAAGGTAGCATTTCCACTGGGAAAGCCAGGATTTTTCTGTTTCAGAAAAAAAGCTTAGGGATTTCTTACTCCTGCCTCAGCATAGGCCTTTAGCTATTCCTCCTGTACTAGACATTGTTGATGATGTCTTTTCGGAATCTAGTTTGGCCCCTGATTCTTTGCCTCCTGCTCCCTGAAAACCTGACAGATATTACAGGGTTCCTGATTCACACAAGTTCCTTTTTAAAAATCCTATTGCTGATCCTGGGACTATTTCACAGGGACCCAAGGGCATTAAGGCTTCTACTGCTAAAAATCCTACCCCTTTTGATAGAGACTCCAGGGCACTGGATAGATGGGGTAAGAAGGTTTACACTTCTGCAACCTTGGCCATTAGGGCTTTAAACTGCCATTTTTATATGTTAAAGTATCAACAACATGTTATTGGATTGCCTAAACAGAAAATGATGTTGATTCCTGACTGTGCGGAAAATAAAGAATTACAGGATTTAATGCATTCTGCTGAACAGGTTGGAAAACATACTTTGCAATGTGGATTTGATTCTTTAGAGGCCTCTTGCAGGGCTGCTGTTACTGGTACTGTGCTCAGAAGGCATGCTTGGTTTATGGAGCAATCTTTACCTGATCATGTTAAACCTAAATTGTTGGATGCTCCCTTAACTCAGGACCGCCTGTTTGGCAACAAGGCTTAGAAAGTTCTTAAAAAGATAGAAGGTAAAGCTAAATCTGTGCAAACTGTTAAAATATTTCTTACAAGTTCAGCCTCCTAGATTTAGTAGGCACTGGCCCTCTAAGAATTGGGCCTTTCCAGCCCCTTCAAGGTCTTCTCAAGCCAAACCCAGACATAGCAGAAACACCAGGTTTCAGTCCCAGGGCACACACAAGACTAATCAGTGGGGGGGGTTCACACCCAAATCAGGGAGTAGTAAGACTCCCCCCTATGGAAAACAGTCTCAGTGACTTGCTTCTAAAACTTCCAAGCACTTCCCAACTGAATGCTCTTTTAGGCGGAAATATTGGTCTGCAGGTCAAAAACTGGGAACTCATTATCCAGGACAAATGGGTTTTAAATATAGTGTCCCAAGGATACAGATTTCACTTCCACAGCTTACCAACACCAAGCGGGTGGCCAGAGGCCCAAAATAAAGTACTCTCCCTCTCAAGCATGGAGGCTATTCAGTTGGTACCAGAAGAAGAAAAGGGACAAGGGTACCCAGAAAAGGCAATACATGGTGTCCTATCCTGGACCTTTCTACTCTAAATACCTTTCTGGTGATTCCAAAATTCAAAATGCTTACACTGCAACAGCTTCTTCCTATGCTAGCCAAGGATGCCTGGTTAGTCACCCTAGACTTAAAAGAAGCTTAACTGCACATCCCCATAAGGGAGTCTTGCAGGAAATATCTACGTTTCAGGGCTGGCTTTATGCACTATCAGTTCTCTGCACTTCCCTTTGGCTTATCTACTGCACCCAGTGTATTCACAAATTGCCTGGCTCCAGCCATTGCATACTGCAGGCAGAAAAATATTCAAATTTACCCATACTTGGACGATTGCCTGATTCAGGCAGACAGTCAGGAATTGCTACTTCAGCACCTGGCATTGGCAAAAAGACTTCAAACTTCACTGGGATACATCATCACCGAAAACAAATCACAACTGGTGCCCAGCCAACAAATTGTATTCCCGGGAGTAAGCTTGAATACAACTTCCCAGATGGCTTTCCTCACGCCAGAGAAATGGATTCATTTCACAACTTATTTCAAACAAGTGGCCACAAAAACCCAATTATCTGCAAGGCAAATACTGCAAGCCTTGTGGTTCATGGCCTCCTGCATTCTTCTAATTCCATATGCAAGGCTGCATATGAGGAAACTGCAATGGTATCTCAAAAGCCTATGGTGTCAACATTCACAGGATCTAGAAGCAATGATTCCTATCATACCTTGCCTACACCTAGAGTTCCTTTGGTGGGCAGAGGCCTGCCACCAAAACAGGGGACTACCATTCATACTACCCCCTGCCGCCCAAACCTTAACAACAGACACATCAGACTATGCATGGGGTGCCCACCTGGCAGGGAAGTGCATTCAGGGCAAATGGAACCCAAGTCAAATGCACCTGCATATCAATCAAAAAGAAATGTTAGCTGTACAGAATGCTCTGACAGCCTTCAAGGACCACATTCTTCCAGGACAGTTAATGATAAAAACGGACAACACCACTGTTGTGTGGTACATAAACAAGCAGGGGGGTACACATTCTTACCCCCTTTGCAGACTAGCCATGGCATTGTGGAACACGGCCTTGACTTATCAAACACATCTACAAGCTCAATTCCTGCCAGGAAAACTAAATACACTGGCAGACGAACTAAGCAGAAACCTCATGGACCCACATGAGTGGAAACTGGAATCAAGGATTTTCAACATGTTGACAAGCAAATGGGGAAGCCCAGATATAGACCTGTTTGCCTACCCCCAAAACTATCAGTTGGACAAATTCTGCACAAGGACTCCCCACAAACAAGCTTGGAAAGTGGATGCTCTGTCCTTCAGCTGGAAAAACCTATCAGTTTATGCCTTTCCTCCTCTGCTTCTGCTCTCCAAGGTACTACTAAAGGTCAAACGAGACAAACCAAGGACAATTTTGATTGCAGCAGACTGGCCACGCCAACACTGGTGTACCCCCTTTTGCACAGTGTGTCACTGTGGGCCCCATGGCACATGCCTCAGACTCCTACTCTACTGTCTCAGCAGGAGAACCAAATTCTGCACCCTCAACTTCAAACACTGTATCTAGCAGCCTGGCTAATTACATAATTTCTCCTTTACCATCCCTCAGTAAACCAGTGATGGATATCATTTTAGAGGCAAGGAGGTCTAGTACCATAAAGTCTTATGCTGAAAAATGGAAAAGATTCTGTGCCTGGAACCAATCTCAAAGGATGAGCACAACAGTGCCCAATTTACCTCAGATTTTACAATACTTAACTGAGATGCTTCATAAGGGCCTGTCTTTCTCCTCCATCAAAATTCACGCCTCAGCCATCTCAGCTCATTGTAACACAGAACCACCTCTCTTCTCTCATCCACTGCTTAAGTAGTTCCTCAGAGGGGCCAAAAATCCACGACCACCCAGGAGAGCTCCAACTCCAGCCTGGGACCTCAACTTTGTATTGGAAAAGTTCACCCTTCCTCCTTTCGAGCCAGCAGCCACTGCAGACTTAAAATTCCTTTCTTGGAAAACAGCTTTCCTTTTTGCAATCACTTCAGCAAGAAGGGTATCTAAATCACAGGTCCTCATGGCAATGGAGCCTTTCATCATCTTTCATGTGGACAGGGTGTCCCTCAGGGCCTATCCCTCTTTCGTGCCCAAGGTGGTATTCCAGTGTGGCCCTTAATCATTCCATACATTTGCCAGCCTTCTTTCCTAATCCACAGAACAAAGGGAAACAGATTCTGCACTCCTTAGATGTGCACAGACAACTTAGATTCTACTTGGACATAACTAAACCTCAAAGGAAATCTGATCAACTGCTGGTGGCATTTGCTGCAGGGGCAGAGGGGAAGGCTATTTCAAAGCAATCCATTTCCAAATTGATAGGCCATTGCATTTATTTCTGCTACAAACACCATGGAAAACCAATCCCACAGGGGATCAGACCCCACTCTACCAAAGCTGCATCTACCTCTACAGCCTTTCTCAGAAGCATCCCTACCAGGGACATCTTAGAAGCTGCTACCTGGAGCTCTGTACATACTTTCACCAAGCATTACCATCTGCCAGTTTTCTCTAAATCCAGAGCTGGCTTTGCCACTGCAGTCTTGCAGGGCCTTTTAGCTGGTCCTAATTCTATTTAAATTCCTCCTCCCATCCTTAGCTTTGGGAATCTACCCAAAAGTGATGACTGCAACAATGAAACACGAAGATCATAGTACAGTTGTGTACACTTACCATAAATGTAGATGTTTGAATGTATTCACTGTTGCTGTCCTGGTTTCCTTCCCTTCAGCAACCTGGCTTTCTCTATCCTTTCTACCTATCCTCTTTATGGCCATCTTTTACGGCAGAGGTATTTACTTTTTACTGGAGGTGTTCCACACCATGTAATAGCTTCCTATTTAGGGGGCTCCTGACATCTGGGGCAAGCAAAACTGATGTAATGGCATTGGCTGCATGTTTTATACCCCTGACATCTTGATGTCATGGAAGAAGCGACAGCATCCGGCACAGAAATCCCAAGACTCTGGTTTTCGGGCCAACTGAGGGCTGCCTGCAGGCAGATAACCCAAGTGTGATGACTGCAACAGTGAATACACTCGAACATCTACATTTATGGTAAATGTACACAACTGTACTTTTAGAAGAGATTATGGGTAAGAGGTGGATCCCCGAGCTAAAGAGCCTAAGTCTGGAAGAAGTGGCTGTAGACAGATCCAAGGTCAGATCTGAAACCGCATTAGTTGGAGGACGGAAACAGACAACACAGATGCATTGTTATGATGAGTACATATCTTCTGTTTAGCAACTTACCAGGGAGCAGGTAGGTACATTACTACTTGCTCTTCCTGTGTACCAATATGAAAGAAGGGATCTTGCACCTTCCCAATTTAAGCATTAAAGCAGAGGCTCAGCTTCCTCCTCCACCTGAAAGTGTAAGAGCCACTTGCTGCCAGCTCCTATGGCATTGAGAGAGAGATAAGGCCTTACAAATGGCCCAGATGACCATAATTGATTGGTAGCTCAAGCACTTGATGGAGCTGGCAGAATAGGATGGACATGCCCATCCCTGGAGGGCAGAATGACCCACATAATGTTATTAAATTCAAAGAAAGGTGGTGGCAATGCAAACAAGCGGCCTTGAAGGGACAGGCGTTAGGCTTACCAAGCCACTGCATGGAGGTAGTGTTCAAGCAGAGGTGTGCCAGGAGAGTTCAGTTGCATGACGAAGGCATAGTGGGACCTCTGCTGCCTCACTGACTGCATGGCCCCCTACCCAGGGACCATTACATTTACCCTCTTAGTGAGGATGATGGCATGACAACAAAGCTCCCTTATGGCTACCAGAATAACATCCTCCGAGGACAGGACAGCTCTCGTCATGGCAGTGACCTCCCAGTGTAATGAAGAGCAAATGGGATCTGTTTGGTTTGGCAAAGCTTTAATTAGTAAGCTGAGTGACAAAAATGACCTAGAAAAACAAGTCTAAGGAACAATTAATGTCTTCAGCTTGTAGGGCAAGTCGTTGTATGTGTAGCATCAGTAAACCGAACAAATGCTGGGAGCAAGATAGGGGTCAGTGAGAAACCACAAGAAGTATCGGTAAGCAGATAAGTTAACTGAACAGGTAACACCTCTGTGTACATTTTTTTATTTAGTTTTCTTTGCTCATGTGTTTCCCCGTACTACTAACATTGCTCATGGTCAATATCCCATTTTCATTATGCTTATAAAAAGATAGAAGCATGTTCTGTAGTGGAAAGCAGTGATGTGGCTGGCTTATCTCTTGCAGATGATGTTAGAATACATACACATTTGCATTCTTTAGAGATTTAAAGGCACCAGCGTTCATCAGTTCACTGTTCTTTTTTATAAAGAAGAATTAGCACACAGCAAAAGGAGCCACAGCACCAAACGCACAGTGTTTAATGCAAAGATGTCATCAGAAGTAAAATTAAACATCTTGTCCACATTAAAAAATTGATGTAGGTCACATCCACATTGTCCACCAGTCAAATTATTTTTTTGATAATACTAATGAAAAATGTATTAACCTGGCAGCTATTCTTTTTTTAGGACTTGTTTTATGTTAACTGCATCATTCAAACGCAAAATTTTGGCCTTTAACCTTAACTGCCGGCACAGTTCCTTAAACATAAGGTGCCAAGGTTCTCTTCTTGCTACTCCCTGTCCACAAAATCCAAAACAAAAAATATTTGTTAAATGTCTTGCTGACTATATTGTTTGGCAGTTAGCACAGAGAGTTAAGGCTATGAGTTTTAGTTACTGCGGTACAAGGTTTGCTTTTCTCGGCCCTTATTTGCCTACTGTGTGACCTTAAGAAAGTCACTTTACCAGTCATTGTTCCCAGGTCGCCCCTGGAAAGAAACTGTGTCTGCTAAAAAAAAAAATGAGTATTAGTATTATTATTATTATTATTATTATTACTGTTATTCAGACTGTAGAATGTTGGTATAGAACCATTAGATCTGATATTGTCAATTTTTCATCTCGGCCACACATATGGGGTCCAGTTCCGATCCATTGGATCCGACTTGGCCATTTCTAAGCTCGTGGCAACCAAAGAAGCTTTTAGATACCTCCCCTTACCCACATTGTATCTCTCCCTGTCACCTCAGATCTCGTTTGCCGCTTAGCGAAGATGTGGTCCAACCATCAAGCTCTAGGATTGTCAGGTTTTATTTTAATAATAGATGTTCTTCATGTTTCACTGTTGTAGTCATTACATTTGGGTAATCTGCTGGCAGGTTACCCTCAGTCGGCCTGATTAACAAAATCTTGGGTCCTGCGTCGGTTGCTGTCCCTTCTTCCATGACGTCAGGTCGTCAGGGGTATAAAACATGCAGCCAACGCCATTACATCAGTCTTTCTTGCCACGCGGTGCCCGAAGCAGTTCCTAAGTGCCGGTCGGCCGACTCCTGTAATTTTCGTTTTTGAGTTTCAGAACCGATGTCAGTAAAAGTTAATAATTGTATTACTTGTGGGAAGCAAATACCTCATAAGGATTTTCATTTGTACTGTATTCCTTGCCTAGGCCCTGACCACAATGTGCCTTGCTGTCGGTTTTGTGCTAAATTTAATCAACGCACTATTAAACGGTATATTTTTGCTTCTAAATATTTTGGCTCAAGATTTAACTATCCAGCGATGTCGTCGGAATACCTAAAAAACACAAAGAAAGAGACCGTCGAGGTCCAAAACCGACGATAAAGCTTCTCCTAAGCCAGTCACCGGTACTCAGGGAGGCGCTTTTGCAGCCCCTGATACCCACTGCTTTTGATTCGCAGGCTTCTACTGAGACCCACTTGGAGTCCGGTATACCCTGTGATACTTTAAGTATTGAACCCGCAGATGTCTCTACCTTAGATGGGTCCGGAGCCACTGAGCAGGTACCGGCTTCTGATGGTGTTTAAAGATTTTGAAAATGAAAATACCAGGAACCAACCAAGAGACACACTGAGGCACAATGAGCTAGCGCTTTCATCCACTTTTCTGAAGAAGTTCACATCATTAAAAGTGGATGAAAGCGCTAGCTCATTGTGCCTCAGTGTGTCTCTTGGTTGGATCCTGGTATTTTCATTTTCAAAGTTACTAGTTTGTGCTTTCCGGTGTTTAAAGATTTGTATATTAAACCAATGCCATCTTCAAAACTAAGGCCAAAATCTACTTCTATGTCTAAAAAAAACGACGCTTGGGCCATGTGTACAGGCCCCAATACCTAAAAAACAAATGATCAAAATGGCTGAGGATTTAATAACCTTGATCAGGGGTTCCCATCCCCCTCCTGCTAAGAGGCCTAGGCAAGGCACTGACTATGAATCTTCAGATCAGGTTTCTATTTCTTCTGATTCCTCTTCTGAACAGGAATTATCTATTTCCACTTATGAGGACTCTGATGCAGAATATTCCATCCCTTCTGCTTCTCCTGCGAGGATTTTTCTTTTGGAGAAACTTTGCATACCTTAAGGGAACATTTTCACTGGGAGAGTCAGGATTTCTCAGAATCTAAAAAGAGACTTAGGAATTTCCTTCTTCTTCCTCAGCATAGTCCTTTGGCTATACCTCCTGTTCTAGACATTATTGATGATGTTTTCTCAGAATCCAGTATGGCTCCTGATTCCCTGCCTCCGGTTCCTAGTAAGCCAGACAGATATTACAGGGTTCCTGACTCCCACAAATTACTTTTTAAAAATCCTACTTCTGACCCTGAAACCATTTCTCAGGGTCCCAAGGGCGTTAAGGCTTCTACTGCTAAAACCCCTACCCCTTCTGATAGAGATTCCAGGGCGCTGGATAGATGGGTTAAGAAGGTTTACACGTCTGCAACCTTGGCAATCAGGGCTTTAAACTGTCAATTTCATATGCTTAAATAAAAACAGCATGTCGTGGACTTACTTAAACAGAAAATGATGTTGATTTCTGACTGTGTGAAAAACAAAGAGTTGCAGGATTTATTGCATTCAGCTGAACAAGTTGGAAAACATACTTTGCAATGTGGTTTTGATTCCTTGGAGGCCTCTTATCACAGAGCTGCTGTAACTGGATCTGTGATAAAAAGGCATACTTGGCTCAAGGAGGAAAATCTGTCTGGCCATGTTAAAGCAAAACTGTTGGATGCTCCTTTACAACAGGGTAGTCTATTTGGTAATAAGGCAGAAGAGGTTTTGAAAAAGGTGGAAGATAAAGCTAAATCTATGCAAACTGTAAAAGATTTCCTACAAGTGCAGCCACCCAGGTTCAGTAGGCACTGGCCTACTAAGAACTGATCCTTTCCAGTACCAACCAGAGCCGCTCAGGTCAAACTCAGACATTCCAAAGGCTCCAGGTTTCAGTCACAAGGAACTTATAGAACAAAGCAATGGGGTGCCTCCACCTCCAAATCTGGAAGTAACCAGGCACCTTCCTACGGTAAACAGTCTCAATGACTTTCCACTGCAGTCACCAAGCACTTATCTTTTGGCTACCCCTTTGGGGGGAAAACTGGCACTTCATGCATGAAACTGGCAATTGATTACCCAGGACAAGTGGGTTTTAAATATAGTATCCCAGGGATACAGATTTCATTTCCACATGTTGCCAATCCCAAACGGATGGCCAGATCTGCCTCCAAATCAGTGGGCAGAGGCCCAGAAACAAGTCATGTCCCTCATGAATATGAGGGCTATTCAACCAGTACCAGAAAAGGAAAAGGGACAAGGTTTTTATTAAAGACTTTTCCTGGTACCCAGAAAAGACAAATCATGGTGTCCAATTCTGTACTTATCCATTCTAAATACATTTCTGGACATTCCAAAATTCAAGATGCTGACTCAACAACAGTTACTACCTATGCTAGGCAAGGATGCCTGGTTGCTAACTCTAGACTTAAAAGAGGCTTACCTGCATATCCCAATCAGGGAATCTTGCAGAAGATACCTCCGCTTCAAAGCAGGCTATTTGCATTACCAGTTCTCTGCACTGCCCTTTGGCTTATCTACTGCGCCCAGGGTCTTCACAATGTGCCTGGCACCAGTAATTGCATTTTGCAGGCAAAGAAGTATTCAAATTTATCCATACCTGGACGATTGTCTAATTCAGGCAGAAAACAAGGACACTCTTCTAAAACATCTGGTGTTTGTAAAAAGATCTCTAACTTGTCTAGGGTACACCATAAACAAAAATAAATCACAACTGGTACCCCCTCAAATAATACAACTGCCCAGATGACTTACCTTACACCAGGAAAAACAAGTTCAATTGATGACTTTACTTCAAACAGGTGGCCACAAAACCCCATCTATCTGCAAGACAAATTCTGCAGGCCTTGGGGTTCATGGCCTCCTGCATTCTAATAATTCCATATGCAACACTGCATATGTGGAAACTTC